>NC_056744.1:181695168-181707668 GCF_019279795.1 Protopterus annectens
ATTCAATTTTACATACCATTTGTGTTATGTTATGCAAACATTAATTATGTCTGTTGGCAATTACAAAACTCAATAACAGGATACATATGAGTTGTATTCATTTGACAGTTTAGCAGCATGATAGCAAAGATAATTGGAAGAGCTAGGTAACTATCCATGCACATAAGACATGTAATATCCACCTCTCTAGTATCGTTTGCAAGCAATAACAGCTGTGCATGTGTACAAGTTATACAAATTTTTTGTGACCCTTGTTACAGGGCTGGGCCAAATGGCTATGTGCACACCTACAAAGAGTGGATATTGAGAGTAGAGACCCACTGGTTGAACTTTCAAGTTTGTGTAGCCTAACCTTTCATTGCCAACCTAACAGCTGCTTCCAAATACTATATGTAAGGTTGTGCACAGTACTGCTAATGAAACAAGTTGCATATCATCTTTAACTCCAGTGTAACATCTGCAGTAGGAGTGTAAGATGTAGGAGACTGCTGCTCATGTGTAATAGCTGCTTCACAGGTGATTGCTTACACTATCTGATATATCCTGATCATGTTAATAGTGGCAGCAGAGTCTATTGATACTTGACTCTGTTTGGGGAGTGGGTGTCCGTGTCCAACAGACCTCATGGTTCTGGTGGATATGTGTGTATATACCCAGAAAAGGATACAGACCTGTTAACACTTGCATCATCTGTAATCAACTATCAGGATGTGATGTGCTCTCAGATGTGGATTGCTTATAAAGTCAGCTGCTGTGTTTCTGTAATAGCCAGTGTTTCACGTCCATAATTCAAATATGTACTTGTGAGCATCAACGTCTAAAACATCTTCATAAGCAATAAGTAAACTAAATACAGTACTTGGTACTTGTAGTACTGAATGCTTATACAGGCATGTCCACTAGTCAGCTACTGGTGTTTAGTAATGTCAGTTTTGTGTATGTGTCCATCCTGGGGGAATGTAATCTCTATGCCATGTACACTGCCAAACCCACCTAACACCACACCCCACACATTGTCTGTGATGCAGCTAAAGAGGAAAGCTGGAAGGCAGTCCAGTCTAAAGCCATGACTGGACTGGACAGTCATGCGGTGTAGGTTAACACATGCATCACATCACCATACACAACACATACACTTACCAGAACTGAGTAAGGACACCCACACATGCCACCAGAAAGCACACACATTCACAGAGGCTTCTAAGTATATGGCCAAGCAAGGGACCTCCCAAGCTGGAATAGACAGACAACAAAATGCACAAACTGTATGACATAGGTTGCAAAACCGTGCCACTCCTGAGAACACATGGCCAGAAACATGCCCAACAGTACGCATTTGTGAATGCAAAGTCTAGCACTATGTCACACACTAAGCTATACAAGGGCAAACATACTGTCAGCTGCCTGTCTGCCATGATTAGTCACATACCCATACACTCAGACCACCTTTTGAACTGTACACATGGCTCTGGCATATTCCTTGTTGTTGTGCAGAACCTGGGATGCCGTAGCCTGTACTGCATGGAAACACATATGTAGATACTCTCAGGTCTTGTAGCCCATGCAGGTATGTCCCAAGGCCTGGGTAGCAGTCTGTCATTGCCCAGGGACAAAAGGATTGTATTCCCCAGTTGTCTAATGTACTGGTGTAATCCAAAGGGTATCCAGTATCTCTCTGTCTGGGATAACATGGTTGACAGACCATAATGCTTCGCCAGACAGGGTCTGCACCTGTCACCCCTGGGAATCTGGATACTGGATAGGGCTCATGCTTCCCCTGTAGCGCCTTCATCATGCAAGGTTCAAGTGACAATTCCACTGCTGTAACAAGAACAGCCAAGCAATAAACTGCGTGTCTAGCTACTCAATGATACATTTTGGAAACCCAGTATGGACTCACGTACGTCAATCCTTAACATGAATAACATATCTGTGCAGTGACTGAGATATGGTTCGAGGCTCCAGAGAGCACCCCTGCATGACCATGTTATAACACATACCTCACCTCTTGGCCATTATCCTTTATTGGTACACACAGGCCACAGGTGTGTCCATATTCCTCAAGGATATGTACACCCCCAGGCTAGTTGCACTTGCATAACATCAGATGCATTATGCTGAGCAACTACCTCTGTGCCAAAGTGGAATCCAAATTGCACCTTGCTACAGATCACCCACCATGCCTCTGAATTCCCAACTGTCATATTGTGCTGTAATAGGGAATATTAGGTTTGAGGCAGAAAACCATAATAATGTCTGCTCTCAACTATCCCACTATTAACTGGGAAGACTCCTTATGTACTAACACCTGTGCTCAATGCATGTTGGATTTCATCACCACAATGACCTGGATCACCATAGTCACACAATATGCATAAAAGCATAGTCAGTCTCCAAAGCCAATGTTATGCTTCTTAAGACAGAAGTGGTGAATGTCATGGCAACCATGCAGATGAACAATGCATGTGCAAATGCTGAATCTTACACAAATGCACTTTAAGCACTCACATTAGTGCAGTAATTGTGCTATTGAAACAGAACCAAGATTCAACCAAACACAAACAGGAAGTCAAACTGGTGATACCCTGCTGTAAACTGTACCACAGAAGGTGGAAACTGTTGCAAGAGTGAGCACACATGAGTGGAGGTGATCCCTGGTCAGCCTCAGTAAGATTTAGATACACCATATAAGACCACACAAAGGACCACACAAAGCTACTGTGAAACTAATTGACAACATATTATGAGGCCAACCACAGAGCATTCTATAGCTGTGTCATGAATCATAATGGCAATGACAACACCCGCGCTGCTTCACAGCACTATGGCATGAAAAGTACTGCACCTACAGAAATAGCACTTGTGACAAATTAAACCCATTCTCACCTCCCCCCAACAGGTACATATATTTATATATTCATGTACACTACAGAGTCCCTGTAATGACAACCATGCAAGTGCAGGCTGCACTCTCTAAAGCCATACATACAGCTTGCATGGGATCTGTCAACATTCCAGGTTGTGTTTTACACAAACATCAGAACAATTTTCTCTCCACCTTCACATCATGTTCAATCATAGATGCATGTCAGGCTGTGTATACAGAATGTTGCACAGCAACAGTTATCACACCCTGCAAAGGGGGAGAGACCACTGATAATGGGAAATAGTGCACTACTACCCTGCTGAGTCTGGTCTTTAAGGCCATGAACCTTGATCAACTTATGTGATGTAGTCAGTGCAGATGTAGATGACAGTAAGGTTGATTCACACAGCATACCTTGACCTTGCCAGCTCTTAAGACTCCATCACCCATACTGGGTTCAAGCTACACTCAATAAACTAGGTGTATATTCCTATGTCACAAGATTGGTTGGCAACTGGACCACTGACAGAACCAACAGTACAGAAGGTGTCTGACTAATACATGCACAGCAAACCAGTGCCAACTACAGTAATACAGGGTTCAGTCCTGGTACTCCCCCTCTTTGTTATCTAAATCTATACCTCACAGACTAACACAGAAGGCATCTGCCTATTGAAGTTTGCAAATGACTATGAACTAGGAGCTATAGTTGACTCAATTAGTGCTGTGGGCAACATACAGAAGGGCCTTTGTGGGTCGGATGTGAGGTGTCTGACATATGGCCACAATCTCACTGCAAAGTATTACATTGTCATCCCCTATGTTAAAAATCCTGCACCCATGAATTACCGGGCAACATAATGGAAACTGTGTGTGTGTAAGGGATCCGGCTGGACAGTAGTCTTTCCTTTGATAGTCACTTCACCACATCTGTCAGGTAGTCGTAAGTGGCACCCATAATCATGACAGGGTGCCATCCATGAATATAGAGATCATTGTTCATCCATATTCAACACTCAAGTGACCCATAATAGATCACATATTTCCTTTAAGGGTTATTGGCCATGTTCAGATGGCCTGCACCGCCCTTCCCAAACCCTAGCTCCACTATGTAGCATGATGCCTACACTGAATAACGCCATGTCCAACTCAGAGATGTTGGACATGCTACATTTATACATCCTGATTTCAAATAAACACATACTTCATGGACATCCACCTTTCTAGTATGAGGATCATAACATGCATGACAAATCCCTGTCCCATACACTTTACATACTCCTGCCATACTATGCATCCCTGTCCAGCAAAGCTGCACATTGCCCCTCATTGAGACATGGTGTGATGACTGCATGGCAAATACATCATTAAACCTGTGGATCAGTTCTGTAGCACTGCTTGAACTGGCCACTAAAAGTTACCTGTCTGTTGGCTACAGCTAGGTAACCTTTCAGCCTATGTTCATACATGGCCCAGGGCATATAGCCTACTAGTTCACTATGACCACACATGCTCTAGTTGATTTCCAACCCTGCAAATACCATCAAGCTAGCCATTGTCCCATGTGTTTCCCATGTGCAACACAGGTAATACATGGCAGGATGCTATACTACTGTACAGTGCCATGTAGATGTATATGGCAAAACACATACATATAAAACTTGCTGTGAGCAAGTCTGCAGGGTCACAGGTCATGTCCCTTAAGGCTGTGTATGACTATATATGTGACATATACACAGCATGAAGGTCTCTTGCATTAATGTCAACACATCCAGGCATGTGCTAATAGGTAAAGACACCAGTACAGGCAAACAGACATGCCCACATCAAGACAATGTCCACATGGAGTATAAGCAATGTCATCACTTGACACACACATATATGGTGATAATATGAAATCGCCAGTAGTGTCAAATGTGTGTGAGTTAAACACGTCAGTGGTGTTAGTGCCATGCTGATTTGCAAAGCCATATTTGTAATTATAATAAATGTGATACACATGTATTTGCAGTTTTACTTCTGTACTTCTCTGTGAGTTACTGTGACCTGTCACCGTCATAATGACTGCCAGGTATGCCGCATGCCAGGCTGCCACCATACAGCCGCATGGATGATGAGGTCCTCATTCCATACCTCCTTGACAACCATGAGACACTTTTCAGACATGTGCCACAGAATGCACAGCACCAGGATGCCCAGTGGAAGGAACTTCACAGGAGGGTAAATGATGTTGGTGGCTACATTTGCACCTATCAGCAGATGTGCCGACACTGCACTGAATTAATTAGATGGGCGAAACAGCATGCAAACGCAATCATCAGGGAACAAGCTGCAACAGGTGGGGGGGTCACTCACCCAGCCCCCATTCACATGCACCGAGGAGCTCCTGGCCAGCCTGGGGACACCTGCAGAACTCCATCCACAAGCTTCAGCTGGTATTGTGGAGGTGGGTGTCTCACAACCTCTGAGCCAGGAGTTGGCTGGTAAGTCATTACTGCACATATAACACAACTATATTTAATATAGATACATGCGTTACTGTACAATATTTAACTTAACATCATATGCAAGGCATGTATGCACACATGCCACATACTATAGTTTGCTACTCTATGTATGCACAGATGTGCATACTGCATAGTATAGTCTATTGTACTGGCTTATGTGCCAACATGCACATTGCACCCTGTAGCTATCATACAGGTGTGGATAATGATCTTACTGCTCTGACACTCCTATGTAGGTACCTCTGGCATTTTTCAGCGGCAGCAGCCTGTTGCTGGTGAGTTTGTTATTACTTTTCAGGCTTGATAATGCACAGATCATATTAAATGTATGCTATCTGCCATGTGGCCATTTAACACACGTACACATTATGTATGGTGATCCTGTTAATATATACAGGTCAGATCTGCAATGCATCACAGTTTTTACCCATGTGGAATATTTGAAAACTATATGAAACACCTACACTAAACCTTACAAACTGTCATTTCCAGATCTGTGGAAAGCTGTAAATACAATGGTGGAGGTGTGGTTCACTGTAGGGACATGTACTACAGATCAGCATCACACATGTGTGGAATACAAACAGTACTATACAGAGATCATATGTGTGCACACACTCTAAATGTTTTGGAGCTGGATTATGACAAACCGACAGAATTCACCCTTGTGGCATATACCCTTGCTATGAATGTCACACAGTGTCATCTGCTATCTGACATGTCCATGACATTTTGTGGGCTGGCTGCAACACTGGTAAACTATCCTGCAAAACATGATATCTCACATCCCAAACATATCACCATTTGTCTGCAAAAACCTGTCCTCAGTGGAGCATATGACATCACGGGTGTATGTCATATGGGACAACACTGACATATGAAATAGATACCCATCACAACCATTGGACAAAACATGTTTACACAAGGCCATGGAGGATGGCCAGAGACATGAAGCAATACAGACAGTAGTAGGGATGTACATGTGTGTACACCATGTTGTACATTGGCTCGACACAATACAACTATGGCCTTTGTGTAATGGTTATATTGCAGATGTGACACACTAAACATCATACATGGCTGTGCACACCTTGGGTAGGCATAACATCAAAGCACCACAAAACATTTCTTGAACATTTTGAGTGTGTCGTGACAAGCTTTAACCTATACAGTATCCAAATACATACATGTGTTGCACAACATACACATACAACCACATCAGGCCACAGATACAGTACATTCACCTTGCTGGTTTCAGACATCACTGTCATGGTTGCTCCTCATGTGTGTGAGGTACACAGATGGCATGTGGAACATGGCGTACTGAACAGTTACCCATGTCTGGGCATAGTTGCCAGGCATCCACAATATGATTGCAGATGTGCAAGAGTGTCATCTGTATACGCTTCAGTGACCTGTGCCACACATTCCACTTTAGGGTTTAGTGTGTATACACCTCAGTGACATGGGTCACATTCCACATTAGATATTGTATCTGAACACAGTCATGGCTATGAATTGTGTCTGTAACTCACACTGTCTAGCAATAGTGAAGCCACATGATGCCCAGCAATGGCTATGCACATCAGCTCAATGTGCAGTATGTCACTGTATATCTGTAGGGCAGACTGACAACATTGCGTCAGCTGAAGGTCCATGCTAATATAACATGCCCCTGCATTGGGACACCAGTACCTCACTGTATATTTGAAAGGACACCATTGTGTTAAACATTCATCATGTCAGCAGAAGACATGTCATACTACATGTGGTTGTCAAGGTCATATGCCACACATCAGGTGTACTGTTAACCTGTGCTGGTCTGTGGAACCATTGCAAAGTAGGGACAGCCATGTCAAACATGTGTGTACAGCCACATGCACATTGTCTGTAGACTCAGCTCAGGGGTAAGCAGAATAATGTTGAACAGACATGCACTGTTTATGGGGAGATATGCAAGCTAGGGCTCTGGCAAACATAGTATTCACCCAACATACCCTTCTGCTCATGTCCTCCTCACACATAGGGGCAATGGCCAATACGCGGCATAACTGGCAGATGTACCCAGGTCAGCGATGGTCTGTTACGATGTGAGGTATGGTGCACAAAACATGGCAGTGTGGTGCAATGGTGTGTAGTGCATGCATTGTGTTGCAGATTTGGGGAATAACCTACTAACACAAATTGTGCAACATAGGGATTTATGCTAACTACTACTAAAATTGTGTAAGCTGCATGCCTTCTGCCATAACACATGCATGCTTTTGTGTGCAACCAAGGGATGTATGATAAATACCACTTTAATTATCTAAGCTGAATGCCTTCTGCCATATCACATGCATGTTGAATGCTGTTGGGTGCTATATCATGTGTCTGTCTGTGTCTGTGTGTCTGTAGTGTGATGTATAACTGGTAATGTACAGTTCTTGTCCGCCTCTCACAGGTGTTGATGCAGGTGTATTGGCCTCCTGTAGTCCACTTGATGTTAGTCTCTCCACAGACTTTAGAAGTGATGAAGAAAGTATGATTGAGGCACAGGCAGGGTTGTCAGGGGCTGAATCTGTGCCATTGGTTGGCATTCCACCTGTATCCCCCTCATCCCTGCACACAGTTGTCATACCTACACATACCCCATCACCAGTGGCCATAGTGAAAGGACAGGTGGCAGGTGGTACCATGGAACAAGAAAGTGTTGAGACTATGGAAGCTGTGTCTGCACACCATGATCCCAGCCAACTGACTGGCCATGTCCCACACAGGCATGTGCCCAGGGCTGCTCGTAGGGGGGCTTCTGGCCAACATGCCCCTGCAAGACATAGCACATCAGCTGGTGTCACCAGACACATGTTCCAGGCTGTAATGGAGGCATAGGCATGTTTTGAATGGCACAACAGAGAAGGTCTGAGGCTTCAGAGGGCTGCTGTCCGTTCTTTAACTGACAACATCCAGGCAATTGCAAATGCTCACCATCAGCTTGCAGATGTTTTGGATAGATGATTCTGTGACATGGTGGGAGTCCTTGACTGTGGCATGTCAATTCTCAAGCATGGAATGTCTGTGTTAGAACATCTGGTGGGAGTAAGACATTGGGCACATGAATGTAGGTCAGCTACACCAACTGTTGAAGGTGTACATGAACATGCTACTTCACATACCCGCTCCCATAGTGGTGGTAGCAGCAGCAGTGCAGCTGGTGCTGTGCTGTCCACACCAGGACACAGCAGGCCACGTGCACATGGTCCTGGATGGTTCCAACAGGGACACGGTTCCGGTGGACACGTGTCATCAGACAGTACCCAATCTGGACCTCTGCCTGGTAGTGGCCGTACAATGCCTGAAAGGCGCAGGTCACGTGGCCATGGCCGGACACCTTGAACTGAACAACCTGCTCTGTACAGCCTGCAGCTGTCAATAATACCCCTATGTAGGCCAGCCACATGCCAGACCAGTCTGCATACATACACACACACACACACCAGAAACAAATGTAGGGCACCTCAATACACACATGCATAACATCCACACACGCCCAATGAGATAAAAGGCCTTAACCCACACACATGATGTCATCCAGTGGTACAGTCTAGGCTTCTGATAAACATTATCACCCTGTGCATATGATGATGCCGGTGTCGCATCCCTGTCATCCATACCATCGGTGCATGGACATGGTCATATGGTCTGATGCACAGGGTGAACATACTAGGAAGACAATTGTTGAGTAGTGTTGACAGGCAGCAGACATACCATGTACTAGACTTATAGAATGCATTTTGTACTGTTGACAGTATGTATCATGTGTAGCACCAGTAACTGCATGTTGATCTTGATGATCTGCCTTCCTCTTTCAGGTGTAATTGCAGGTGCCAAATGTGTGCATACAGACTACAAGGAGGATGTCAGTGCTTTCAGTTAGTGTCCCATATGTAACTTTAGACTACTCACAGGTCTTTATGACAATACCCGCATGCACTTTGTAGCTTCCACATCACAGTTATACTCTCCCAAGTTTAAAACATATTTACTGATCTAATGGTCCAAGAGCATAATAGCTGTGTAGTAAGCTACTGTGGCCAGATCCTCACATCCATACTGTGTGACATCACAGGTATAGTTACCCGGAGCAGGGAGGAGGTAAAAGAGTGGTTCAGCAGATGCCAAGGGTAAAGGCCAGTTGAAAAGGTGGCTTCTCTTTGGAAAGCAGTTATACCCACTCTCATGACAGGATGCAAACCCATATACACGCCCAGGGATTCACAGACACACACAGTTGCCCGTGTTGGGATTAAAACCCCTGCCCATGTACAAATCATTATTATAGTACTACACAGTTATGAGACATGCCACAGAGATTACACGGTTACAGGAAGTCAGAATGGCCTTCTACGATTGAGGACATCCACAGGGATACGAGATTGAGGTGAGTGTATGTGGGGAGGCGGGTATATCAGTAGACTATGGAAAAACAAGCCTCACCCCCAGGGCTTACACATTTACAGGCAGTTAGAATGCCCTTCTAAGATTGATGGCATCAACAGAGATACTAGATTGCAGTGAGTGGATGTGGGGTGCAGGGTTTATCACTTGAGTATTGTAAAATACAGCCTCACTCCAGGGATCAGACAGCCACACACACACACACACACACACACACACACACACACACACACACACACACACACACACACACACACACACACACACACACACACACACACACACACACACACACACACACACACACACACACACACACACACACACACACACACACTGTGGCATTCACAAAGATATACACCTAAGTCACACACATACAGACACTTGACATGTGTGAGATTCAAACCCCTGCCTATGTCTTGCTTTCTACACTTCACTCTGTACAGATATCTACAACAGTGTACAGAAGAGTAAAAAACATTGGGGATGTATCCCCCACCATACATGGACACACATACACTTGCCAGTACTGGGAATCAAACACTTGCTTATCTCATGATAGGTATTACAGTTACAGCACTATCACATGCACTACAAAGCTTACTGACTTTTACTTTTGGCAGCTGTGCTGACATATGCACAATATATGCACAGGAGAGGTGTTTCTGTTACAGGTGTCAAGAGGTTTGCCTTCAGTGTCACCCTTATTGCATTCTACTTTTTGTGTCTTCACCTTCAATTAACAACACCAGAGCTTAGCAGTTACACAGTTTATTGTAGGAATGGTTGTAACACACCTGTGAGCTGTCTTCAGTAATCATTCATCTGCAAAGTAGCCCACCACTTAGTAGTTATGTCCAAGCATCTGCCCATACCTAAAGTACAGCTTACTGTACATTGAGCATATCACCATATACACTTGGCAATGTTGAGGCTGCATTGCAACTGCATGATGTACTAAGACAACAGTCAACTTCAAACATCAGACACTTCAGACACATGGAATCTAAACACACATCAATGCATGTACACATATGCAGTCTCCATCAGTAAGTGGACTATCAGGTCAAGAGGATACATTCCACACCTTCCCCACACCATGTGTGAAACCCAGCTGAGCTTTACACCATACTGGATGTTCTATTCATGTACCAGTAGGACACTCAACCACCTTCACTGAGTAGCTAAGTGGACATTTATGTCAACAGCACATACCAGCAAGTGACACACACAGCAATATTCCATGTCATGATGCCACAAACTGTTAGTTGACAGTTCCACTGTGAAGCCAGAGCACTGCAATGGTCAACAGTGAGCACATCATATTTGCCACACATACCTCATATTTGCCACACACACCTCATGATTACTGAAAGAGTGCCAGCAATGTGCTCTGTTTGAGCTAGGCATTACACTTGTTCAAGCATGTGTGAGGTCTGTGGCTTATAAACATCTCACCCCAGCACATTATGGCTATTCTGGTAATAAGGTGCATGTCCAGACAGCACACAGCATGCATGGCTTGCAATTGTCAACATGGGTATATGTAGGAGCTGTGGGTCACACATGGCTGTACATGTCATGGACATATCACCTGTAACTACTCAGGAACATACAGAGCATAACTGTATTTCCCTGAGTCTGTCAATACAGGTCATGTGTGTAAGGCCTACGGTCCTGTTATTTGGGTATGTTTGCAAGCATTGCATTTGGTGGACATGTCTAATGACATACATGCCACATAGATTGTTGTATGATATGACAGGTGTCATTGGCAACTGGTAGAAAGGGAATATTACCTTTGTCAACATAGATATCAAACCTTATGTGCTATTGACATTCAGCAGCCATGGACCTATCTTCCACGTGCATGTGTGTAATGAATGCAGCCACCTGTATGTACAAAGGACAACAACAGCTATGGTATTTTCATGTATGGTGTATGAGTGTGCGATGTACATATCCAGGGCAGGTACATCTAGGTCATATCCGACCATGAGAGTGTTGTTTACTGGTGTATAGCAACAGTCAACTGTGTTACTGCTGACAACATCCAAGGGACCCTGATATGTGTACAACTGCCCTGGTTAAAAACAGTGGTATTATTGAATTGCATAACACATTATGCAACTGTGTCAGTACATAGGTACTTTGCACAGTTGATGTAGGGGTAGGTGCAGTCCACCAGCTGAAGGTTATTTGGTGTTGTACCATAATATTTTATACCACATTTATGGATGTGTGTTGGTAGTCTGAGGACAGGGTGGGGGATGTATATGAGGATACAAGCTGGAATGCAGCTTTTGCCACTGTCACCTGTACCTGACTCATCTGTGATGAATTATGTTGGAGTAGTGGTCTTTATTTGTGAGTAGCCTTTATGAATATGGGGACACCACCACCTGCAGTGGTCCATACCAGTGTTACGGCCCACATATTTGGATCTGAGTTATATGGTGGTAGTTCTATTGTGCACTACAGAGCCTTCAGCCAGGTGTTTCTCACTGTACAGATGTCAGTATTCCCCATTGTAGGTTCTACATTGAGCAAGTGGATTATGAAAGCCACACATCTAGCACTGGTTATCATTCGCATTCAATGCAATTGTTTTGTAGGTGTCAGGGTGTTACTTCTGTGTTTAGGACATTTCCCTTAGAATGGCATTATATGGGTAAATGCAACCTAGATAT
>NC_056744.1:181712668-181830168 GCF_019279795.1 Protopterus annectens
GCACTAAACCAATCTGCCAGGATATTGGCACAATCTGTGGGAGCAGTCTGCGTAATGCCATTCTGTCATAGTTCAGAGCACTTCTCAGCATTGCCGGTTAGATTCTGGGCATAACTATATAATGCTGTGTGGTTGTCTATGGAATATGTGGTGAATTTAGTTAAATAACCAGCTTTGGAGGATTGCATGAGGGATCTCAACGTCTTAATGTGGCTAGTAAAGGAGTTGTTTGCATCCTTGGAGTATCCCTTTTGCTTCAACAATGTCTACCTTCTGTTTTATACTCTGTTAATGGCAGGACACCACCAGATTGGCTTGCTTATTTGGGAGGTGAGCATTGTGGTTCCATGTGGGATGTCAGGAATCATGCACAAGTGGATGTGCTCATACAGTACCTTAGTGCAGGATTCACCAGTGGAACTGTCAGCTCCTGTCTCCATGGGTGTCACAAACATTGTCACTTCTGCCTTGAGTAGCATGGAGTTGGCTTTGGAGGGGTCTTTTATGGACAACTGTATCTACATTCCTTTCACATGTTCACTTTGATTAGCCTATGGTGGGATTGCTGCTGTGAAACCTCAGTCTCACGTACTGTTGTGATGGCTTAGTGGTTGGTTACTGTGACTATGATGTACAGGATCCTGGATTCATGACCTGGAAAGGTGGGTTATTTTGGTCTGGCCAGGACAGCAGTTAATGCATACAGACTAATTGTGGCAATTTAGGTTAGTCACACTCAATACAATTCAAATGCCCTACATTGGCAATCCTGCTGATGTCAATCACTGGGGAGTACACCTCTGGGGAAACGAGTACTCCAGCAAACCCTGTTGTGTGTGCTATAACAGTGTAATGCTGTAGTGTGATATAGAACTCTGGTAAGGGTTCTAGTCCCACACATGGGAGTTGTGGATGCTTTTGTGTCTGTTCCTATGCCTGTGTAGAGAGCACTGCATGCTTGGCTAGTCACACTCACTACAATTCATTGGCCATACTTTGGCAATCCTGCTGATGTCACCCACCTAGAAATACACCTCTGGGGATGCTGTAACTCAGTAATCTCTGTAGTGCGTCCTGTAATTGCATACTGCTGTAGTGTGGTAAAGTAGTTAGTTAGGTGTTCTAATCTCAGATCTGGCAACTGTGTGTGTTTGTCTGCCTGAGTAGAGCACAGTGCTTTTTAGAGTAGTCACACTCCATACAGTTCACATACCCAACTTTGCCAAGGCATTGAGGATTAGGCTGTTGATGTCACCCACCTGGAAATATATGTCTGGGAACCTTGTAGTCCATTAATCTCTATAGCGCATACTATAACGGCGTAATGCTGTAGTGTGATAAACTAGTTAGGTAGGAGTTCTATTCTGAGACATGGCAGGTGTGTGTGTATGTTTTTCAGTCATATCCTGTGTGGAGGTGGCTGTGAGTGCCTAACAACTGGACTTGTTGAGGAGTGGGTTTTGTACTTTTACTATATGGTGGCCATATTATATGTCACAATGTCCACCTGACAAGGATTGCAGATTTCAATCAGCCAAGAGACTGGGTTGGCAAGCCATAACCCTACATCTGATAAAAGGCCTGGTGAACAAAGTAAGCAACCCTAATATTACCGGGAATACAGTCTGAACCCAAGTCTCATACAGAAACACACTTGCCAAGAAGACTGCCACTACATTCCTAGTACCCTGCATATTGTTGACAGTAAGCATGGTGTGATTGCAGTGGGCTGCAGATGGCATGGCACCCTGTCCACCAGTACAATAGGCACATCATTGCGTACAATGTACCTTCACTAAGTTCCCCACTGGATGCCTGCAATGTATGTGGTGCCATCAAATTTGATACACAAAGGACATAACATGCCTTACACACATGCCCTGTATGGACAGATGCTACTGACACCCGGGAATACCTGTATCATGTTATCAATGCAGGTGGCACTGTGCACCAGCACATATGTAGAAGAAATGGGCAGGTATGGACCTCCCCTAGACCCTTCCTGCACATCCCTAGCTATCTTGCCTACTGTCTTTCCCTCTTTGTGCCCCTTTTTCACCACCTTCCTGCAATAAGCATGTCTATGTCTGTTCGCATGGGGGTAAACAGGAGTAAGCACTTTTAAGCAACAGTAGGTGGGTTTCAGCCTGCTTGCATGGGGGTTAGCACTGCCTACACAGGTTAAGTAATCTAAAAGCTAACTGAGTGTGAGAAACTGTAACCGGCTGTTAGCACTGCTTCCCAAAGTGCAAACATGCTCATTAGTATTTACATATGCTTACTACTGCTTATTTATGCTTATACCTGGTTACTAGTGCCTTATTCATTATGACACAGACACTTCACTCCAGTTCACATTTAATTGTTATTATGCAGGTTATACAGCAAACAGATGTCAAAATATGTTCATATACAGAATTCCAATGGTATGTGCTACAGTGGGATTCGAACAGGGAATGTTTGTTCATTAGGCAGATGCTCTAACCACTACACTATTGCTGTGCTGCTCCATTTGCATATATACCCATATACGCATGGATCCTAGTTTCCCAAACATCCACCCCAACACTTCACTGACACAGCAGTCATCTATTCTCCAGTTGGGAACATGGTGTAGCCACACCAATACACATTGGCCACTCCCTATTCCTCTGGACCCATCCCATGGGTTGACTCAATCCACTTATCCTCAGACATCCCAACCTTTTAGTCCACAAACATTGGTGAAATGAGTGACCAACAGGACACTATTCCCAATTTTTGGGTTGTCCCACCTGGGACACATGTCTTTATTTCAAGATTAGACTCTATACTTCATTACTTTGTTACTCAAGTTAACAAGACACTACAATAAATTAATAACTAAGACTATATGATAACACACACATTGCACATGAAAACTAATAATGTACGAGTTCGGCAAAATTATATTACAAATAAGACCGGTTTAGTGATTGGCATTGATATAGCTGGCAAATCACAGGAACGATTCCACTATTTCATAATGAGAAAGTCCTCACATTTTATTTTTCTGAGAACAGCACTAACTTCAAACATAAAACACACTTCTGAACTTTTGCAGATTTGTCCCTTCCCTCTATCTTCTCGTAACTCTAATACTATAGTACTGCAATATACAACGGAAGCATAACTTATTTCGTCTTGGAATTTTATATCCCAGCAAAATCGTGCAAAATGTTGCAAAGAAATAATGATATATATATATATATATATATATATATATATATATATATATATAGGTTTACTATCATAAATTCGAAAATAAATAATGTCTTTATTTTCGAATTTATGCATCGAAAATGAACATTTTCGAATAATAGTAAACTCGAAAACAAGGGTGTATTGTTGAAAATGTCGCTTGCGACATTTACGGCGATACACAGCACCCCCACCCTTCCCATAATCACCTACCTACCTAACCGAAACACACAGTTATGCAGGGGGGCTGCGCCTCCCTGCACCTTTCTGGGGGCTGTGCTCCACCCCTAACTTAATATTCCAACTCCGAGATCGCACTACAGTGAGGAAAGGGATGTATTTCCCTAACCGCACTGTACCGCGATCCCCTCCCATGAGCGAAAGTTAGAATTGCGAATGCACAGTTCATTCGCAATGCAAACCTTTGCTCATGTCACCTGCCGTAATATGACGTATTCGAACATCTGATGTTCGAATACGTCATAGCCGTGCAAATGCACGCCGACATAATGATAGCAAACTATATATATATATATATATATATATATATATATATATATATATATATATATAGATATAGATGACAAGCATTTCATGACAGTTTAATTAAGGCCTGCACTGTTACAAAGGCCATGCATTTTGCATGATATTGAGTCGAGATATATAAGCCACAGTGCAGAGATGAGGGTCACTGTCTTTTCTGTAATGAATTATTAATAAATGTTTATTTATTTAACATCTGTTAACCGAGTATGCAGACTGTTCCAACGAGTCAGGACTCCAGTCATGACTTGAGCCTTAGAGGCCAAACAACACAACTAATCATACACGAGAATCATACCTCTCAACCTCTTAATGTAAGAAGTCTAGCCAAACCAAATATAATTGGGTGGTCAAAGAGTGGGACATACTGGGATCAATTCAATAGCTCTTCTTGGCAGAGGCTCAGTAAATTGATCAATGGGGCGGCGTAAGCTGACACATCTTGGCTAGGCTTATAAATGCCCTTGGGCAGATAACCTAGTACCTACCTATGAACCTCTGAACCTATTACATTTGTGATTATGCACAACCTATTATTCTATCTACTGTCGAAGTTTGTAGGGGCACTTTCATGTTATTTATGTCTGCAAAAGGAATGAATGTGGTTCAGGGAATGTACTTCTACATATAGATGTATGTATGTGTGTATGTATATATATTTATAACGAACTCGCTGACCTCCACGAGGCGGTCCAGTTAGAACCAGGCCATCCAACCCTGACATGCCTGGATCCATAATTTCATACCCATGGTTCCTCCACCCCACCTGAGTTCCACATACATGCAAACCATCCATTCTCCAGTTGCTATCCCAGCCATAACATGCCTCCACACAGTGCCCTCTCCCCAGCATTAGGGACCCTACAAGTATGTTGTCTCAACCCGTGCATCATCAGGCTCTCCCATCCTTTTAGTCCTTGAACATACCTGCCCTGGCTTGTGTAATGGTTGGAAGTCCAAACAATCTGCAATTTTTGGGTAGTCCCACCAGGGACTACCCTATAATTGTTTGTAAGGTAGACTTAGCAGGTCAACAATGTTACTCCCACTGGTAGTATCCTGCCTGTGGTTTGTAAAGCAGTGATTTGCTCAGCCCTGCCCAGCTTGATATGACATAAGATGACAGCACAAGATAATACAGGTGTTGCTGTTGTTTTCCTTCTCATTCTTTTTGTATGTTTTATTGTCACAATGTTCATTCTTCATATTATATATATATATATATATATATATATATATATATATATATATTATATCTGTACATACACACGCACATACATCTACATAATTATATACATTTCCTATGCTGTTGCATGACTGTGCTGAATGATATGTTTGTGATAACATCAGATTTATGTGCATTTGCCATGGCTTAGTGGTAAATCACATTGGCTGTGGTGTGCAGGGTCCTGAGTTTGAGCTTTGCAGAGCCATTTATTTTGTTGCTGGGCAGAACACGGGCCATTGGATACAGAGTAATTAAAGCACTTTTAAGCAGTTGTGAGCAGGTGTATGTGGGTTTGCGCGACGGTAAGCAGTGCTAACTTCCGATTACAGTTTCTTAAATTCAGTTAGCTTCTACTATGCTTAATGTGTGTAGGCACTGCTTACACTTGCGCAAATGCACTTAAACATCCCTACTAATACTTATACATGTTTACTACTGCTTATTTGTGCTTAGACCTGCTTACTAGTGCCTTATTCATTATGACACTACCACTTTAATTAAATGAAACATTTAATGCGGTACTCCAGTTCACATTTACATGTTATTATGTAGGTTATAGAGCAAAAAGATGTAAAAATATGTTCATATACACATTCCACATGGAAAATGAAATGTGCTGCAGTTGGACTCAAACCATGAATGCTTGTTAATTAGGAAAATGCTCTAACCACTACACTATTGATGTTAACATTGATTCTGCATGTTTTTTTCTATTTGGATGATTTTGACGTGTAAGCTACACTAAGCAAAGGGCAGCAATGCACAAACAAGCTGCGCTTCACTTACACTTTAAATAACGAAGAAATACGAATGTAAAATAGGGACACGGGGAATTTAAATGTAATAGTTCTAGGGATGGGGGCTCAACATTCAACTATGTGCTTGTGTGTTTACTCCTTTGATTTTATTTCAGTGTTCATGGATACTCTTGTATGCTTTGCATACATTTCAGTATCCACGGACACTGAATTAATTGCTTACTATTAGGAGCAGGCTCTAATAGTAAGCACTGTAGGTTGTGCAACTGTGGGGGGCATGTTTAAGCCTCTTTGCCATGCTTAAACATGCCCCCTGCACTCACACACGTTTCCTGTGCACGTAGAGGGTGCAGCAGCGTGCCCTCATAAATATTCATATGTTGCTGCTGCACCATCTCTAAGGAGGATGCTCGGAGCAAAGCTAAAACCATCCTTGTGCCGAGCTTCATGAATCCTGGGGCATATGTAATGCACTTAAAGCCTGACTGCTATAAAAAAGACTTCTTGCTTTATCATTTCTCGGTATGATTGCCCATCCAGCCTCTGAAAATGCAAGCATGTGGGCAGAACTGGATCCAGAACTAAATGACAAATGAAGTTGAGGGCCCACTTACTGGGGGTTGCCACAAAACTTACATTTCTTTTTCTTTATGGATGCACCTTGCATGTGTTTCTAGTAGCATCTCTGCATGTGTCGTACTAAAGACACATACACACTTAAACTCTGGAATTTTGTGAGCATAGCATTTTTAAGGATGGAGAATCATTTGTTACAAATTCTGTTGCTCAATGAAAGAGACAAGCACACGTGGGCAACACATTACTTGTGTGTGTGTGTGTGTGTGTGTGTGTGTGTGTGTGTGTGTGCGTGTGTGTGTGTGTGTGTGTGTGCATATGTGTGTGTGCATATGTGTGTGTGTGTGTGTGTGTGTGAGTGTGTGTGTGTGTGTGTGTGTGTGTGTGTGTGTGTGTGTGTGTGTGTGTGTGTGTGTGTGTGTGTGCGTGTGTAATGCCCCAGTTAAGAATAGCAAGTTTGCAAACTTATTTAGACTCAAATCCTGTACCTTGATTACATTAGACTTACCTTGAATCTTCTACAGCAACTACCAAACTTTCATCAGCAGGTGCATTTTCAGGGACTGTTGAGTTTCAGTGCATTTTAAAAGAATGCTGAGTTTCAGTACATTTTCAAAGAATGCTGAGTTTCAGAGCATTTTCAAGGACTTGAGTTTCAAGGGAACAGAAATTTACTGTTGCTCATGCTTAGTCTGTTTTCAATGTGTAACTGTTTTGTTTAGCAAGTGGCTATCATCGGTGTTTGTGCTACAAAGTTTGCAAGAAGTGTTAGTAAGACAGTGAGTAAGATACTTTCTTTAGTGCAGCAGGCTGTGGGTTCTACTCCCTCACCATGTAGGTGGAGTACTGATATTGCATTGTGCCTTTAAAGTAGGATTAGAGTACTGCATTACTGAGTGTGTTTTTTTTTTTTGGATCAGATACCTAGTAAGAAACCTGTTGTCGCTTTGACAGTCATTCTCTGTTGCAATATTACCAGTTTATCATTTTTTTTTTAAATATAACATGGGCAATTTATTCTTCAAGGGCAACAGGCAATGATTTTTGCATGAAACACTGAGATGTAAATTTGTTTGCCAGCAGCAACCGCTTCATTAGTTGTATATCTCTTTAATGCAGAATTATTTAGATGACTTTTTTTCTGCAGAGATTGTATATATTGACTGACATTGGTGTCTTGTAATGACAGAAATTTGAGTGACCTTTTGTGGTTGAAATGTTCTGTATTGAGTAGTTTTGTCATTACTGGTTCATACGTTTTGTTTCATTGCTTACTGGAAAAATGTTCAAAAACAACAAATTTAAAACACATTCTAACACATGATACTATATTACACAAGGAGTATAATTTAATACAATCAGGATAATGTGTCAAAAAACAGATGCATGTGTGCATGATCCTAGAAGTGTGTGCAAGGAGCCTATGGTTTGAAAACAGCTCATAGGTAAACTTAATCCTCCACTGGCCAGATGCATTTTCTTTGAATGCAGCATGGTGGGGCAGTGGATAGCATTGTTATCTCATAGCAAAAGGGTCTCCAGTTTGATTCTCATGTGGGATGCCTCCTGTTCTGTTTTCCTCCCACATTCCACAGACATGCAGTAAGTGTTTTGGACACTCTAACCTAGCCAGGTATGAGTGTATTTCATGAAAAACAACTGTGGCAGGACTGGCTACCTGGTGGTGTGAAGCTTGGCTCTAGATAATTGTCACATTTGAAGCGACACCTGACCCTATGTACAAAAAAATGTGAAAAAGGGGTTGTGGATGGATGGGTTTGAAGGGCAGAGAAACTTACTGTTCATGCTAAGTTTGTTTTTATTGTGAGACTGTATTTTTTTGCGTAATAAATGGCTATCAGTGTTTGTGATAGAAATTTTGAAATAAAAGTTTTAAATATCTCTAATCGTTGCAGAAGTAAAGAAGAAAATAATATGCACACTGACAGGTTTGAACAGTGTTTATGGTAACTGGGGAGAAATAGCCAAGTAATGGGACACTAGAATGGCTGAGGTGGGGTGCTGCTGTGGTAGGCTGTAATCTATTACCTTGGCTAGGGCCCCATTTGACCATGATCGGGCTGTGCATGTGGCAGTATTTTGATTTATACTTATAGCAAACTGAAACATGCAGCTTGGATGTCCTAGCCATTAAAGGGGTACACTTTTAATGTTTTTGTTAGGCATTCTAGGAAAGCTACACAATGCATACATTTATGATTTTATGTGCTGTTGATATCTATGGAAAAAAAAAGAACCTAATTTAGAATATCTCCTCAAAATACTTAAAAAAGGATAATTCTTTAGACAGTCAATGCAGTAAACAAACAAATGGGCAAACATAGAAAGCAAACACAGTTATAGGTTCATAGGTGTGTACTACGCTAATGGCCCTGGGGCATTTACAAGCCTAGCCATAGGATTTCCCTAGCATAGTGCCACCCAACCTTAGTTCCCAGTGCCTCTGTCAAGTAGAGCCACTGGAGTTATCCCCGGGGTGAATTTTCTGTTTCCCATCCACTCATCAAGATTTCTCTTGAAGAGGGTCAGCGAGGTGCTCTGCTTGACATGTATGAGAAGTCTATGAGTTACGAACATGTCCCTCCAGCATGTTCTGTTACTTGTGGTAATGAGGTTGAGGTCTCTGGAGCCTATGGTGTGGAGGGATTGGGATTTCTTTAGATGTAGCATTTCTAACAGAGCTGGGTCAGGCATGGCTTTGTAAGTCAAACAGAGATCGCCTCTAAGTAGGCGATATGAGACAGGGAATAGTTGGAGTTTTTTGAGTCTGTCCATATAGGACAAGTGTTTAAGGCCTAGGATCCTCTTTGTAAGGTACTTTTACAGCCTCGCCAGTTGTTGCAGGTGTCTAGTCAGGTGCATGCCAAATGGGGCATTGTACTCGATGATTGGCCAAATGAGGGAAGAGTAAGAGGGTTATGTCAATATGAGGACAGGAGGTACAGCCTGATATGCTACACCAATCGGTTGCTATGCCCGCACAGTGTTCTGAAGAGAAATCTAACTATGTATGGCCTCTGATTATAACTTGCAATCCCACTGCTTCATTACCATTGTCTGAATGAAACTCTCATAATGAATATTCTGCGAAGGAAAGTGTGAGTGTTTAACTTTCTTAATGTTAGTAGATAATCAATTCGGTAAACAAGGCCAAGTATTTTTAAAACAGACAGTTCAATATTATTTGAAATTAAACAGTCACTTCTCATTATAATTTTCAACCTCTTTGAGCAAGAAATCTGGACAAAGCCATAAATAATAGGGAAAACAAATACTCCAAAATAGGAACACTTTTTAAATATTGCTCTTACAAACATAGAAAGTTGATATCATAGCAGGTTTTTCTGTTAGTATGAATTTTCCAAAGAATATGAAGTCTGAAATTCAAATGTCTGGCATTATTTCCTAACTTTAATCTTTAACAACTTGCCAGTGATTTGCAAAATAAAACACGATTTTATGAAAAAAGGACCATGAGTAGGCACAAATCTGGACATTCTGTGAAAATATGTACAGTTGAAAAGTATGTTTCCCACTGTTTTCTTTTTTATTTAAATTGTTTCTTCATTAAATATTGAACTCTCAGCTGAAAGGGTTATTTTTCAGGTAACAAGTACTGAAACTGAAATAATTTTACAGCCAGACAGAATATGGTGTGTTTATTTAAATTTAAGTTTAATGTTCCATGGCAAAGCAGACTGTATAGAATTCAAACTGCATGTCATTGTTAGCTGCATTTTCTTTCAAGTAAGGCTACTGTCACTTTAACATCTTACAGTCGAGGAAAAAAGTCTGATGAAACCAGTTAATTGTCTTGGGATATTGGACTCCCAAACCTATTCTGGAAACTCTGTGAGATTCACTAGTTTTTCCTCAGTTTGTTGTAAATTTTCTCTCAGCAGCAGGATATCTATTCTTCTACAAGTGTTGTAGAACCTTAGGGAATTTTAGCTGTAAGCTCCATGGCATTTTAAACTGCTACTGCAGAGCTTTTGAAATCGCCTTGAAAAAATACTTAAACATTAAACTTTTTTTTTAATTTTTCCTTGAAAAATTATGTTCAGTGTTACTAACAATGATTGCAGGTAACTCAGTAATTGCAGTAACAGGGACATAACTCCATTAACTGTACGGTAGAACTGAAACTAGAAGGAAATTTGGGAAGCTTGTACTTTAAAATATAGAGCAGATTACCCTGGGTTGATTGGGAAAATATGTGACTGTGGAACATGAGTAGCTGGCAATCATCCAGAAGTCTCAGCACTGGCACTTCAAATTATAAATTCACAATGGATTCACTTTGTAAAAACTTGTAAAATTCAGAGGCCCCCTTACATGTAGCAATGCTTTGCTGTACATGCGTAGTATTACAAATGTGATTTTAGTTTCTGTCTATTGATGATTTGCAACCTCTCTTTTATATTTCAGCTGTCATGATTCATATACAACAGCTTGGTGTTCAGATTAAATTTATTTATTTTATTTATTTCATTTGTTAACCGGGTAGTGTCCGACTGGGCCAGAAGCCTGTTTTCTGTAGAGACCCGTGGAGAAAAGCTTCAAAAAAGGTTACATAGATATTTTACATTTGAGATAAGCAAATTTTGCAAAGAAGAAATAGAACACAAGTAATCATGCAAATATAACGCCAAATTACAAGGTTCTTAACATGGTGTCTATAAAGTAAGCAAAATTAAACAGTTTTACCATACATTTCACATTAAAATTAAGGTTCTAATATATGGTATCTATAAACTAAGGAAGAATTAAACTAACAGTTTTAGCATACCTTTATTTTATGAATAACAAGTTATGTTCTGAGTGCGAGAAGGCTTATATAGCCAGGAGGTATAGAGAAATAGGAACAAAGGAGTTGGAATATTGGTGGGGTGAAATGCTTAGCCTGAGTGGGAACAGGAGCAAAATCTATGTTTTGAGAAATATTCCTTAAGGGTATGCTTAAATGTATGTGCATCACTGATGAACAGAATATGCTGTGGAAGAGAGTTCCATTGTGTGCCAATAATATGGGAGTACAAGGAGATGCCATACGAGTTTTGTGCTTTATTAACGTTTAAGAGGCTTTAAGGGGCTAAGCAGATTAAGTAAGCATCATCAGCATATTATACAATTATTGCTGGGTTTGCTCGAGTACTACGATCATTAGTACAAATTGTGAATAGAAGTGGTCCCAGGATTGAACCTTGCGGGACTCCAACAGTTATAGGAAGTTGGGGGCAGAGTTTGTTATTCCATAAAGTGGCTTGTTTCCTATCAGACAGGTAACTATGGAACCAGTTTAGAACCACTGGTCTGGAATGATAGGAAGCTAGTTTGTTAAAAAGTAATTGATGTGATACAGTGAAAAAAGCTTTTGACATGTCTAGTAAGGTAGCAGAGACTAGATGTTTTTTTGTTTTTAAGTTGATTTATAATATCAGTAAAGCTGATTAGGGCTGTGCTAGTACTATGCCTAGGCCAGAAACCATGTTGTGTATTGGATAATAGATCATTGGACAGACAATGATCTAAGAGTTATTTGTGTATACATTTTTCTAAGATTTTGGCAAGTGGAGACAGAATGGCTATGGGTCTATAATTAGTTATATCTGTAGAGGGACTGCCTTTATGTAAAGGAATTATGTGTGATATTTCCCAGACGAGTGGTACATATTGTTCAGAGAGAGAGTGGTAGATGAGGATGGATAGTGGGTAAGCGATGGCAGTAGCAGCTAGATGCAGAAACTCACCAGGTAGCTGGTCTGCACATAATATGCAAGGTTTTAATTTGGTGAGTAGTGTTTTTATATAGCTAGTTTGAATTGGTTTGAGATGGAGAAGAGTAGCATTATTAATGGAAGTTTCTGGTATGATCAGAGGTGTATTGGGAGTTTTATTGAGTAGTGAGGTCATAGAGGTGATAAAGTAGGAGTTAAATTGTTCTGTTATGCAGACATTTTGGTTGGTTAGTGTTGGACTGGGGTAGTGTGTTTTCCTGGGGAAAGAAGGAGTTTAATTCTTTGTCAGAATCATTAAGGATTATTCTGGTATTTTAGCTGATTGGCTTGGAAATAGTTTTTTTTGTGTTGTTTAATTTGCTTTTTTAGCTTGGTTTCTTAGCTGTTGGTAGGTACAGAGATCCTTCTTATTTTGACTATTTTTATGGAGAGACCAGGCTCTGTCTCTCTTTTAGTAGGTGAAGTGTGTCTTTTGACAGCCAATGAAGTTGGTTGGCTTTGGTGAGAGTTTTTCTAGTTGGGGCTAATTCATTAAGTATTTGTAGGAAGGAGCTATTGAAATACTGAACTGCACTATCAAGTGGAAAATATTTCAGAGGTGTCCAATCATATTGTAGGAGCCTTGAGATAAATATTGTTGGTGAGAATTGTTTTTTATTGCAAATGTAACAAAATGAAATGTTAGAGGATTTTTGTACATGTTTCTGAATCATGTAGGTACTGAAATAATTGCTTAGTGTGTCTGGGAGACACCCAGCATCGTATTTAGTATTGGATTTGTTAGTCAAAATCCAATCAAGAATGGATTGTCTTTTGGTGTACTTGTCGATGTGTGTGGGATGGTTAATTATTTGACTGAAATTAAATAGGTTAACAAAATTAGTTGGGAGTTTGCAGAGCGGGTGTACCAGTTGAGGTTAAAATTTTCAAGTATTATAGTTTTGTGGTTAAAGTTTTGTAGAGGCCCATTCAAGTATGTTTTCAATATACTTGTGTTTTTTTTTTTTGCAGGGGGGAGGTAGATTGCTATGAAGATAATTGTTTAAGTCTAGACATGCTACTGATATTTCTAAGTTAGGGATGTCAGGCGGGAAAAAGTTGATGTGTAGTAAATTAAGATTTTCTTTAAAGAATGTGGCAATGCTGCCTCCACATTTAGCTACTTTGTCAGTTCTAAGGATGCTATATCCACTAGGAAGAAATTCTTCAATTTAATATGAGGCTTAAGCCAAGTTTCAGTAATGACAAATATGTTGGAGGAGTGGAGGGTGATAGGAGCATGGAACTCATGGATTTTGTTTATTAGGCATCTCAGGTTGGCATTCATGATGAGAAGGTCAGAGTTACTGGCTTTCAGAGGAATAGAGTTAGGACTGGAGTTATTGGAGTTATCAGTGTTAGAAGTTGGGAGGGGTGTAGAGACCATGGAGAGTGTTGTGCCTAGATTAGGATGGATGCCACATTGAAGTTTGATATGGGTAAGGCAGTGGAAGGTAAGACATTTCAATTTAGAGTGCAACCTCTGCTAGATAAGTAGGGTAGAAATAGAGGTGTGGGTTTGAAAATATCTAAGAGTGAAGAGGAGAGTAGGGGAAGTTTTAAAGAGGTATAGGGAAATGTAAATTATCGGATTGCCCTGATGGCAATTCTAACAGATAGGTAAAGTAGGAGAGTGGTCCGTTGGGGAAGGGTATATTATGTAGACATAGTATAAACAGCTAGCAGTAGCAGGGCTAGCAGGACAGGGAGAAGTTTAGTAGATTTTGTGCATGAGCTAGTAATGAGTGTAGACATAGTTAAGGATGTAACTATGATGAATCAAAGGGTTGTAGTAGAAATGTGTTGTAAGGATGTTAGTATTAAAAGAGATTTAGGAGGTGGTCAGATATAAGTAAGTAGATGGGTAAAAGGGGAAGGATATTATGATAATGTTGAGATAAGGGATAGTCAGTAAGGAGCAGAAAGTAAGATGTGTGGAGCAAGGTGATAGGTTAAAGAGAAGAGATACCTGTAGGGGAGAGAATATGGTAGATATGGTGGGAGATGGGAGTGTCTGTAGGTGTGGTGATAAATTAAGGAGGGTGGGTTTAGATATAGTCAAGAGTATAATTAGCTGCTAGAGTGGATGTGGTTATGTTGGGGAGGGGTTAGCTAGCTATATCTTACAGGAGAGTGGGGGTGGGTGAAAATGGGGTTAAGGTAGGGGAGCAGAGTGAGCCCGAGTGTAACGAGAGTGAATGGAGTGGAGCCTACACCCAGGACAAGAAAGAGTGCAGCGAAAGACAATCAGTCACTCACAGTAAAAAGACCAAAAGATGGAATATGAAGGATAAAAAAAGAAAAAGGGCAAAGAGAGCTTAATGAGAGAGAGAAAAATGTGCAGAGTAGCAATGTGCTGGTCAATGGAAATGAGCATCCAGAAGCAGGTAAGTAGTGAGTAGCTGGAGAACAGGAGACAATGTAAGAAACTATAGCAGTAGGGATTCAGTTCAGAGCAGAAAAAAGAGAAAGCAAGACAGCCCTAGAGCAAGGTAGACAGGGCTGGATAAGGGAGCAAAAGTCCAGAGAAAAAGAGCCACAGACATGAGAGAGGGAGGTAGGCAAAAGGAAAGGAACACAGAAAAAGTATGGTGGGGGGCGTAGGAAGAGGGTAAAGAGAGACAGTGAGAGAACAGCTATGCACAGTTGTGAGTGGATTAAACAACAGCAGGCTTTGAACAGGGGTGGACAGAGGGAGGGGTGTAATGAAAGAAAAAACCCAGGGCAGATATAAAAAGGTGGGTAGGTTGGGCTGCTTGGGTCGCCTACCTTAAAGCTACACACCACCAGGTTGAGCTTACTAGGTCTAGTATGCACAGCTATTTGTCTAGTAACCATACAGTATACACATACATGTACTGTTAGAGAAGCTTTAGCTACAGGTAGAAGGCAGAAAGTGGCAGGCCTTGCTTGGTTTAATAAGTTCTCTGAGAATTCCTGGGATTTTCGCTTAGGGGTAAAGGCCGGAGGAACAGATTAATGGGCTGGATAGTAAAAAAGATAAGAGTAAGGGAAATGTATAAAAGGGGGAAGGCAAACAGTAAGGTGGTTTCAAAAAGCAATAAACTCAAATTAAGAATTAAATGAACATCAGCAATGTTCCCTATACAACAAACTAGGTCATACCATGAGTACAGCAGTTTTGTAATATCTAAAATATAAGACACTAGTATTATTTAGCAGCAGTAAAACACCTTGGATTAAATAAGCACATATGCCTTAAATGTACTGGTATAACACAGGCAAGTATACTGGCAGTATTGTTAGACATTAAAGGGAAGGTGTAGCACAGTGGTATTTTCACCTTGGCTAAGTTTCTACCAAGCAGCAGTGTCAGTTAACATCTCACATAAAGCACACTAGGTATATTTGGCTGTAGAAGGTGAGAGTGGCTTTATATCCTAAATACCACGATCTTACATATCAGTGGCATTAACAACAGTGTAGGTACAAAGTAAAAACTTCCAGTGTTGTATGCTGGGTTATTTGCCTATAGAAAGAGAGAAATGCTTTATATCCTAAAGGTGCTGCATGCTTGTTCTTACTAGTAGTGTGTTCAATAATGCATCGATAAATGCAAACAATCTGGCCGAGTAAGGTTAGCTGCTTATTGGCGGCATTATCACTAGTATAGTGACCTTCATGCTATGTAGTATATGTAAAGTAACAAACAATACCAGGCCAAGCAAGGCTAGCCACTTTTTAGCCATACTATCAAAAAACAGATACTACTACACTACTAATAAAAAATAAATTCAACGACAGACCCTTTGGTAATCACAAAATTAGTAAAATATGGAACAGAAACAAAGAGGTACTACTTAACATTCAAAAATTACTATAGTCATTATAGCAAGTCAAAACTTAACGAAGCACAGCATGTATTAATTTTCATCTCAAACTATTAATTATGAACATGAAAAAATATGAATGTAACTTTTAAAAACAGATAATGAGTTGATCATCCAGTGACAGAATATAGCAAATGTACTTGTAGGAAGATTTTGTACTTCACAATAAGCAAAGGTCAGTGTCTGGGTGATACAGAGACAACAGGAGACATTTTTACTTAAGTACAACAACAAAAACTGCTGACACAGGTAACAATAACAACTGCAGCAATGTAAGATGCGTGGGTCAACACAATAGGTCTGGACAAATTTTAAAACAGAGATATGAAAAATCTAATTCAATCAATGTCAGTCATGTTATAGAAAATGCTAGGACAGGATATGGGTACTTCTATGGCTATTGGCTATAGTGGCGCCATTTCACAAATGGAGACGGAGTCACCGCAGACCCAAATAAATTTTGATTTTTACACATCAGCACTACTAGTATTCTATTTAAAATCTGGGAGAGAGTCATAATGGAACTAATCTGAAATGGCACAGGGAGTCTCCCTCTGTTGAATGTCTTAATGCGGAACAGTACACACTTGTTACGTGAAGAGCTTGCTTTTGAGTGTTTTTGACATTCTTTGAAGAGGTAACAGCAGCACACGAAGCACTGGTAGTACATACAGCTTATGGTGACCTTTCTAAAGCAGACAAAACTATTCCAAATAAGGAAATAGTTAAAAGCATTAAATATCAATCCACATGTAATTCAATAGGCAGAACACTGATTAAGCAACAGGATAAAATAAGTGAAAATATTTTTTCCTGGACTATTTTTCTGGGATACAAAATGTGTTCAATACAATTCCCTGAGAACCTTACAGCTTATGGGCCACTGTATCATGAATTCCTTGGTTTCACTCCGTGTCACCACCATCTTTATCTTCTTAACTAATGCAGTCAGTATAGCCATGGACAATGAAAACTGATAATAAGCTATGCTCAGTGACGAAGAAAACCTCTGAGGGATTCTTTCTGCCAGTTAGAATTGAAGTAAGGTGAATACAGACATACAGACTTCACCTTAATTTAAATGAAGTGGCCAGCATGCTGTCTCAGAGACAGAATATTTAAGGTAGAGGATTGGCACTGCTCTCTCACCTGCATCCCATCTGCACAATGCGGTGCCATAAAGGTTTGCATCATGTTTTCTTCTCATTTTGCTTTACAACATCATCATTATGATCAATAGCCTTTGTCTCCAAGTATGTCTTCTTACTAGTGACATGCAACTTCTAAGATCTGATGATTATGGTTCACTGATGAGCACCAACACCAGTGAAGATCTGAATCAGTAGAGTATTTCATTTTATTTTGGATAGCTTTGCCAAAGAAAAGACAAGACATTTTGAATATATTTCATGTTCAACTGGTTTTAGAGACCTAAAATCAACTAACCAAAATGTGACTCAGAAATGTTCATAATTGTCTTGAAATACCTCATACTCTGAATTGATCCATCACTTACCTTATCCACTTATGCAGCTAAACCTCAGGAAGTTTCATTTACTTTGGTGTATTCAACCCATACTATTAAAGATTTCTTATTTTGGAAGCAGTAGCCCATGACTTGCTCTCTCATTAGTTGGATATGTCCTCAGTCATCACTTTACCCTCTTTCAATGCCTTGAAAATAATGTGCAAACATTCATTTTGCCTACAGTTAATGCAAACCCTGTTGTACAATACTGAGGGGAAACACACATAAAACATTTATAATAAATGTATACAAAAAACCACATCATATTGATGTTATTAAACAATATTCAATTCTTTATAAAGAGTTGCCCAAAATAGTAACCATACTGGTATAAATATTAAAACACCGCTACTTAGACCCCCCTGCATCACCTGCATAATACCTTTAACTTTAAAATACTGCTAATCGAAACATATTCATTTAGCCCAGGAAAAATGTATGCAGAAGTCCTAATCTGCCATGAAAGTTCTTTCAACTCTTTATAAAGAATTGAATGTTTTATTTTATTTTTATTTTATGTGTGTTTCCCCTCACATAGTACAAATAAGCACAAGTATACCCCCATTTAAGGGGCTTATTTAACCAAAGAGCGTACGTTTTCTAAAAATATATGTATAAAATTAGTAATAGGTAGTTTGTGTAGTTAGTAGTATTTTATTTTAAATATTGACTTTTAGTTGATATATTGAATGTCTTATTGACTTCATTGATTGAATAATTGGATATCTAATTTTAATTATTGTATATATATATATATATATATATATATATATATATATATATATATATATACGGTGTGGTTTTATTTTTTAATCTTGTCTGAAGAAGTTGGGACACGTATCCCTTCGAAAGCGCTAACTACAACAATAAAAAGGTTTTTATTTAAATGCTGGTTCGTGATTGACAATTTGAAAGGCACCAACATTTTCATAAGCTTGCCGGTTTAGTTTTAGACTTTATTTTACTCAGGTCAACTAAATATTAGCCCACCTAATAAATGATTCAATACGTGAAAACTGATTGCAGAAGTAAGCAGAGTAGGAAAGGGCCTCCACCATCCTGCAGGGCTGTGCTTGGCACAGTTTTCTGGTCTGCATAGGTCACACACGATGCTAAGACAAAATTGCTAATCTGTATAAGAGATGCTATGATTTGTATAGATTATAGGATTAAAAAACATTCAGCTATCTTCATCCTTCACATCCACACCTAGGTTGCATATCTGTAAGAATCACAAGAGTGCAGACTCCAAACCTTTATGGCCCACTGAGACTACATCAAACCATGGTAATGTTTTAGTAATAGGTGACTTGTTTAAAAGGCATTCAGACACCACCATCACCAAGCTAGATAAGCAAGGGTTACAGTTAGTTGTCTTTCTGGTACCACGATTAAGGACATGCAGAAAGTTAAGACTGAGTTAGCTATGCATGTTTCTGATGCCTGGCTTCAACATCTGCCTTATACTTTGCTGCTCCTTCTCCGTAAAGATGCTGGTCTTGGGTGGTATTTTGCCATTGCACAGAATGATACCAAGATTCAAAGACAAGATAGTTGGCTTTAATAATTGGCTATGTAGTCAGTGTCATTCTAGGGAGTTCCAGTATGTGTCAATTTGGGATGAGATGGCTGATATACCTTCCTGCTTTGCCATGGATGACCTTCACCTGTCTTACCAAGGTTTTCACATTCTTACAAAAGACTTGACTGCACCCATACTGTCTTTTTAGGCAGAGTCCATCTGATGGATATTCTAACCTAGCAAATTCTAATTTGGAACACCTTAATGTGGCTCAACTCATTGCCAGGTGTCTTAACAAAGAAAAAAAAATGCCTGAACTTGAGGCTGTCTTGCAACTTCAACCCATTCATGTATATGTAGTTACAAAAATTATGTATGTATAGTTAAAAAACATAGTTTGAGAGCAATGTAAGCACCCCCTCTATTCCTATGTAAAATGCATATCATGTCTTCAGACATACTGGAAATTATGGGGTTACCAGTCTGTTAATTGTGGGAGAGTATCAGTATTTGTTAAGGATATCATCACCTCAAGACAGATTCCTCAGGACATCACATTTGATATCCTAGAAGTCGAAATCACCATAAACAAGATAATTTACCACTTCATAGCTCACTATAGAATACCTTCTTTGTCCACGTAGGGGCATGATAGCTATCTTAATGCATTATATGAAATTTCCATTAAACCCAGGACTTTTCTACTGGGGACTTCAACTAGGCATTAATAAACTGATTGACCTGCACTGCCAGTGGTCAGCATACCCTGCACTTGCTTGACATTATAAATGTTAACTCTCTTTCACAAATAGTTAACCATCTTACTAGGGGCCCCAATATCCTCGGAATGGTCCTCAAAAAATGGTGACTTCTAGCACATCTCCATATCATCATCAACATCATGCCTTGTTAAATCAGACCATAATTTAGTGACCTTTTTCCTTTAAAACTGGTGATACTTCACCTGTAAATAGCTCTCTGTTTAGGGACTTCTTCAGTTACTTGATGACTTAAATAAATTCTGCTGTAATCCTCCTTCAGTGGATGCCACAGATAAAGTTACTGCCTGTGTCTCTGATTTCTACTCCTTCATAAACTGTTGTATTGATAAAACAGTCCCTATGTGCACCAAATATAATTAGACATTTAAAAATAAACCCCTGTGATGAAACAGTCGTATAAATAAATTATATAACAAGAGAAAGAAATTGCTTAATGATTTTAAGAGGTCTCATTCAACCTACCTTAAGAGCACACTTGGGCAAAGTAACAAACAGCTTAAAAGAATCATTTAGAAGTTGGGTATAAACTTAAAATAGTAATTAAAGCTAAAACTAGTTGCAAATCTTTCTTTAACCATGCCAGAAATAATTAAAACTTGGCAATGTTTAGAGCTAGTCCACAACACTACACTCTCTGATCCAAAGGAAATAGTTAATGGCCTAGCTAACAAATGTAGTGCAAATTTTATTCCACCCACAGTTATAGCTATTGCATAGGTTCCTCACTCCCAGCCACCCCCTTTAATTACTATGGAATAAGTTCTCTTAGCCTCTCAAAAACTAAGAACACTTAATTCATGGGCCCTGATATACAATGTTGCCTGATTATCTTTGGCAAATATGACCTTTCTGAATCCTACGTAACCTCTTTAATCTAAGCTTTTACACTGATTACATTTGTGAAGTCTTGAAAACAGCCATTGTAATGCCATTACACACGGGTAGCCCAACCACGGACTCTGGTACCTATAGACCCATTAGTCTCACTATCCTCATATGTAAAGCTATAGAGTGCATTATCTCAGACTTCATTAATCTGGACATTAAAAATCTCTTAACCCTGGACTCTCATCAATTTGGCTTTATCAAAGGAAGGTCCTGCCTATTTAATCTCATTAATATTTTTGAAAAAAATAACTGAAGTAGTGGATAGTGACTATGCAGTGTATTAAGCATATCTATTCAAGGCTAGGGCCTTTGATACTATTCCCCATATAGGCATAATTGACAGACTTGTAAATCTGAATATAAATTCTTATATTGTGAGCTGGATAGCTAAGTGGTTGTCTGACAGAACCCATGTGGTTAGTGTTGCAGGTGCCACTTCTGAAAGCAAAAATGTTACCAGTGGTGTACCACAAGGCTCAGTCTTGGGCCCTCTCCTATTTGGCATATGTTTCCCAAACCTTCTGGCCAGCACTTCTGACCTATAGTTAACAAAGTTTGCAGATGACTGTAAAATAAGTGTTGTTATTCAATCTTCAACTGACTCACATTTGCTCCAACATAAGTTAGACTGTGTTAACAAATGGTGCAAGGACAATTACCTCAAATTAAATGTAAAAATAAAGCATAGTTTATTTCGGTAAACAAAACAGTTTCAATTACCATATAGGAGTCACACCCTTCCAATCAGACACTGTTGCAAAGGATCTTTGCACTCTTGTTGATAATTCCTTATAATTTGACAATCACATCTCCACAGAAGTTCAGAAAACATTTTATCTGGCCTATATAATTGTTGAAGGCATTTCCAGTAGATCCATAGAAGTCTTAATTCCCCTTTACTCATATCTTATCAGTCCAATTATTGAATATGATGTACCTTTTTATATGTATTGATCTAAACATCTCACACAACTTGGGAGACCTGAGAGATTCATAAGTAAAAACATTGTGGCCTTAATAATCTTAGTTACCAGGGGAGACTGGCAGCTCTTTCTCTGTACTCAGTCTCTTACATACTCCTCTGTGGAGATCTGTGTCTAGCATTTTGATCCTTGAAAGATTCAACTGTATTTAACCTCTTTTCCTTCAAAGAACTAATATGATCTCATTTACTTGGTTAAAGGAACTAAAACTTCATCAGCAGATAAATAAGACACATTGGCATGATAGATTCATATCCTAATGTATCTCTCACCTCTGAAACAAACTTCCACTACATGTCAAGCAGTGTAGCACCCTTATCAGCCACCTTCAAGGAAACCTAGATAATTGGATGGGCAGCCGCAAATTCTGCTTCAGTCAATCTCGTGCTGTCCTCCTTGAGGGTAGAGGGAATTTTTAATTGGATTTTTAGCTGGGCTTGAAATGGTCCACAGACTGATTGCATACTGCTTACCTATGAAACTATAAACCTTATTATCTATGCATGAACTAAGCTTGAAATAGTTTTAGTTGGCTTGATCCCAAAGTGTAGTCTCTGATAACCCACAAATTCACTCATCTTGACAGTAGCACCAGCACTTAAACAAATAATGCTGCATCCATGACAGGTAAAACTCTTCATGAATACAGTTTTAGGGCTGCTATACAACAGGTGACATGTTGTTGATACTGCACATCAACAACACAGACAGTTTGTTGTCTAAAGATTAGATACATGTAAAAGTGACAGTTCACAAGAAAACACTATTACACATGCATGTGGAATCATCCAGGTGTAAAAAATAATGCACTGGTTGTAAAACAGCTCTACCTCTCTATGTGTACTGTTACTGCAAACATATAGGTTTTCCAGTTGTGATTCCTGCAGTTACACTGCCAGCCTGCAGATAAAGCTCTAACTATACCACAGAGGCCAATGGACTATACTGGATAATTACTTTGAAAGTTTAATTATGTTCAACTCCAATATAAAATTTCAAAGTACAGTGGTGTAGCAGTTTGTAAATGAGTTTTGGAATCATAGCTAGGTTTCCATAATTCCTCAATAGCTTGTGCAGGTTAAGGGATTGCAGAAGTCTGCTAGCAGAACTGTCCACTGTTTAAATGCCTGACTAGCATGCTAGCCCCAGGGATAAATTGTTTTGGGCTCTGACTGTAAATCTCTGTAAACTGAATTGTGTGTGTGTGTGTGTGTGTGTGTGTGTGTGTGTGTGTGTGTGTGTGTGTGTGTGTGTGTGTGTGTGTCTGTGTGTGTGTGTGTGTGTGTGTGTGTGTGTGTGTGTGTGTGTGTGTGTGCGTGTGCGTATGCATCTGTGTGTGTGTGTGTGTGTGTCTGTGTGTGTGTGTGTGTGTGTGTGTGTGTGTGTGCTGTGTGTGTGTGTGTGTGTGTGTGTGTGTGTGTGTGTGTGTGTGTGTGTGTGTGTGTGTGTGTGTGTGTGTGTGTGTGTGTGTGTGTGTGTGTGTGTGTGTGTGTGTGTGTGCGTGCATGTCTGTGTATGTATATATATATATATATATATATATATATATATATATATATATATATATATATATATAAATGGGTCTACTTCAAATGATTAAAGTTTCAGAACTTCAAACATCATGTGGTTGATGACCGTATGATCGAAGTTTTGAAACTTCATATGTTCTGAATGGAGATGGCTGTACACTGAGGAACAGGAAATGTATCATTTACCTCGCTGTAGTGCAATCTCGGAGTTAGCATATTTAATTAGCAGGAGGTGCAAATGTAAAAGAAATTTTTTTTTTGTTTTTATTTTTTTTTTATTTTATTTGATGTACGGAGTTTCAAAACTTTTATACATATGTATATATATATATATATATATATATATATATATATATATATATATATATATATATATATATATATATGTATATGTATACATATATATATATATATATATATATATATATATATATATATATATATATATATACATATATGTGTGTGTGTGTGTTTGTGTGCGTATGTGTGTTTGCAGGAAAGCAGAACATCAAGCTAAGCAAACAACCTGAATTGTTTTAAACTACCCAAAAACTTACTTCTCATATTAGCTGATAGACACTTGACATTCTCAAACACTGGATAACTCTAGAACATTCAATGGTGGGATATTAGCCCCAGCTATAACCCTGAATGCGGAGGCTTTATCTCCAAGTCCTTTCTAATGTATATATGTGTACTAAGTATGTACATGAACTCCATGACTGCACAATTAAAACCAAAGGGAAATCACTGACATTGAGCCACAGTCAACAAAATATGAACGCTCTATAACACAACTTAATAAAGTGTGAAATCAATCACTTCTCAGCTGTTTGGATAAGATCAAGTGTAAAAGTACAGTTCTGTAAGACCATACTATAACTTTAGTTTCAGATGATTGAGAGAGACATTTTATTGTGTGAGCAAGTTCATACTGTGGGATAACTTGTGGGCCAAAAGGGAGTCAATAACATATTTGATTGTCTTTCTTAATCTGTAGCAGGACCTTTAGGATGAGAAGAAAAGGAGTAAAGATATGCAGGAATTTCTTTTTCTTGGAAAGGAGTAGACATCCTTTCTCTAGGCTTCTCTGTAAGAGACTGTTGAAAAAAGCCTGAGCTGTTCATTCAGAGTAGAGGCAAAGACATATGTTTGAGGAGTGCCCCACTGATAGGCTGTCTAAAGGAATACCTCTCAGTTCAACTTGCATTCATTCATGAGGGTCTGCACTGGATCTGTCATTCATGAGGGTCTGCACTAAATCTGCCAACGCAGTCTGTCATTGAATTCTGTTCTGAGGAAATGTATACAGCCTAGAGAAAGAAAACTGTGTTGACTTGCAAGTCTCAGGCTATCACAGCAAATCTCCAAAGGGGGTGGGAAAGTATTTAGCCCCCCCCTCCAGTTTGTTGATATATCACATAACTGTGGCATTGTCTGTAATGTGGTCCAGAGTAGAGACGATGAAGCTTGGGGAGTGATTATCAGAATTTCTGTGTTTCTTTCCTCTCTTGTTTGGACCAGATCCCTGAACTTTGATACCTTTTGAACAGGCCACCATGCAATATCTGAAGCATCTTGTGATACCTTTTGTGGGGTATTTGGGAATAAAATGAACCCATGGAGTAAGTGTCACCTGAATGAAACAACAAAAAAGTTCATTCTTCATGATATGAAAGAGAAGAATTCGAAAAGTCAGAGGATACAGTGTTGGGCCCAAATAGATTTGAGGTACCACTGAATCTTCCTTATGGGAAGTCTGGCATGTGGAATCAGCTGGATTGTGGATGCCATGAATGCTAGGGCTCTCAGAATTTGTTTTACTGAGGTCATTTGAAGATTTTTCAGGGATAGAATGTAAGTTGTCAGAAACTGAACCTTTTCTGAAGGAAGGAATGTCATCATCTTGGAGGTATCCGGGAGGCATCCTAGAAACACCAGAGTTTGAATTTGTTCTAGGGTAGACTTTTTGGTGTTCAGAGAAAATTCTAGCTGAAGAAAAAGATTGGTTGCATAGTGCAAGTCACAAAGAGTGGTTTTAGTACTGATGTCATATGACTCAAGCAATCATCTAGGTATGACTGTATATGTATACCTCACAGCCTGCAGAAAACTTTGCAAAGAGATAAGCATTTCGGGGTCACGGATAATGCAAAACACAAAGAGGTAAATTGAAAGTGATATCCCAATGTACAAAATCTTAAGAATTGTCTGTGTTTTGTGTGGATGGGTTTATCTAGGTAGGCATCTATTAGGTCCAAGTTACTCAAAATGCTTGAGGGAAGATAAGAGGAAAAAGGTTTTGGAAAATTAGCATCTTGAATTGTGGAACTTTCAGAAAGGTGCTTAGCAGGGTTAAGTCATAAACTGGTCTCCATGTTCCTTCTTTTCTGAGGACTTGGAAGAATATGGAGTAAAATCCTTCATTATTTCATATGGGAGTGCAGATTCTACAACCTTCTGCTGAAACAGAGCTGAAAGATTTGGGATGATAAGATGTTGCTGATCTGATGGGAATTTAGGAATCCCTATAGGTACTAAGGGAGAATTCCATTGAAGATGATATATTTTCTTTAATATATCCAGAACTCAGGAATCTAAAGTTATTTCTCAAAGAGCGAGAAAGAAGAGAAAGCTTAAAATATATATTTATATATGTATATATAGATATATATATATAAATAAATAAATTAGAAAACAGAAACTAGTGGTCTTAAAACTTCGTTGATGAGCTCAGTCACAATACTTTCCAAAAATAATGAAACCCAGGTACTGTTCCAAAGCAACAAACCTTTATTCATCACAGACGAGCATTTTTGCTTGTCTGTGACAAATAAAGTCTTGTTGCTTTGGAACAGTACCCGAGTTTCATGTTTTTTCGAAAGTATTGTGACTGAGCTCATCAACAAAGCTTTAAGACCACTAGTTTCTCTGTTTTTGTGGTGGTGAGTACTAGACAGATTCCTGTGCTTGCTCATTTTTAAGAGAAAGTTTCCTAACCAAGGTGGAAAGGCCTTTTCCAAGGTGGATGGAGGAGGTAGTAGAAAATAATGAGAATTTAGTGCTTTTGTCAATAAAGGATCCCTTGGATCCTTTGAAATCAGACTTTGGTTTGTCCTGCCATTTCTTTTTGAAGCTTTCTTACATTTTTGCTTTAAAGCCTTTTGAGATTTGTGAAAATGAGTTCAGATTTGTAAGAGTAGTTCTTCTTAAACTTAGGAAGAGGAGAAAAAAACGGGTCTGTATTAGAACATCGACTTTTTAAAACGTCGAATGTTCTAATATCGACCCCTATTCAGCGAACACTGACAACACTGAACATGCAGAACAGCTGTAACGACACACACACACAACACAAACACACCAAACAAACAGCAATCCACACACATACACTTAAAATCCTACATCTAACCCTACACTAAACTGTACACACACCACTAGCTATCCACTTACCTTAATCCAAACCCTAACCCTAAGTTCCATCACTATCGCATACTCACCTCACCCGCGCCCTAACCCTAACTCACCTACTCCGCCCTAACTCTCACGTCCACACAATCGCACACTTACCTGATCCCGACCCGTAACTTTCCACCACAGTGCTGAACATAGCGAACCCACATGAACAGCCAACCAAATTCCTTCCTAGGAAGAAATTCAGTGTTCTGCAGCTTCAGTATTTTCAGCATTCGCTGAATAGGGGTCGATATTAGAACATTCGAAGTTGTGAAACTTAGAATGTTCTAATATAGACCCGAAAAAAACAATTGTTTAAAACCTTACATAATATTTCCCCTTTTCTCTATTTTCTGAAAACTGTAACATAAGAGTTGCCAAATGTATTATCTTTGTATAAAAGTGCATGTAGTACTTTGGATTTGACATCATCATGTAGGGCTTACAGTCTAGGCCAGGCATAGACTATGAGAAATAAAACTGTGAAGGCTACCCCGTTAGGCATAGGCAATGCTACCCTGGAGCACATACACCAGTTGTAAAGTACTGTGGCCTAGTCACTGTCCCAGTAAAAAAAATATATTTTTATCAGAGGAATAGGACATTTTTAACCCTATTAACAGGACAAGGGCAGTCAATCTATGCCCTATAACTATGCAGTCTAACTCTAAGCAACTGTGGTCAGTTGCCCTTAATGCTTTCTGAGTCAGCAATTTCTTTGTGACTAGAAATTGCCACAGACATGAACCATGCAGTATAAATGCTTGCATTCCTACAGTTGTGATCAGCTGCCCTTAGCAACTGCTTACAATGCTTTCACAAACATCTCTAGCTGATGAGTCTTATAACTACAGATTGCTGGAAAAGGGAATTATATAGCTGTGGATATTCAGGGGTGGTTTTCTCTTTGCAGTAGACATTGCTCACAGTGACATAATATACATTTATTTAATTTAAATTTACTTTTGCTATGATCAATGTGGTGATGGAATACTCTCAATTTCTTGCCTTGAGAATTCTAGACATATCCAAAAATAATGGAAGAACAAAACCTAGGAACACTATTAAATATTACTCTAGTTAACTTAAAAAAAGTAAATGGAGCAAAATATTTTGCATCAACAAACATTTTCTGAATAATAAGGAATATGAAGATCTAATGTCATGCATTATTCACTTGAGACTTAACAAAAAATCAGGATCAGGGTGAAAATATGATGCAAAAGCTGAGATGGTGTGCAAAATCAGGGAGAGTTGAAATGTGTGATTCCCTACATACATTTCAATTTCTTTGTTCAGTAATTTCAGTTACAGCAAAAACAATGTGGTGGGGGGGCACAGTCCACAAATCAGTGCCAGTTTTAGCAACTGTGAGACCCAATTTGGGCCATTTTATTGGGGCTTGTCAATTGCCCTCATTTATCACCCAACTTCTCTCCTCACAGATTATTTCCAGAATGTAAAACTATTTCAGACCAGGTATCAGGAATGTATGTTATTACCCTGTATTAAAATAAAAAATATGCATTTTTATCAGCATATATTTTGTTATAAGATATGTTAAAACAAAAATAATCTGTTAAATTCCTGAATCCCCCCCCTACCCGAGTCAACATCTCCTGGAGTTCCTCTCCAAGGGTTTGCTAAACTCAGCTTAAGAATACACTGTAAGGGGCCTTTCTGATGGGACACTGAGCCTTTTGTCTACGGGTCTATATTAGAACATCGAAGTTTCACAACTTCAAATGTTCTAATATCGAACCCTATTCAGCGAAAGCTAAAAACATCGAACATACAGAACACCAAATTTTTTCCTAGGGAAAAAAATTTGCTGTTCCAAAACACATACACACAACACAAGCACACCAAATAAACAGCAATCCACACACATACATCTAAAATCTTACACCTAACCCTACACTAAACTATACACACACCACTAACTATCCACTTACCTTAACCCAAACCCTAACCCTAAGTTCCATCATTATCGCACACTCACCTCACCCGCGCTTTAACCCTAACTCACCTACCCCGCCCTAACCCTCACATCCACACAATCGCACACTTACCTGACCCGTGCCTTAACCCTAACTCACCTAATCCGCCCTAAACCTCATGTCCACGCAATCGCACACATACCTAACCCATAACCCTCATGGCCACACAATCACACACATACCTAACCCACACTCAATCACACACTTACCTGAACCTGACCCGTAACTTTCCACCACAGCGCTGAAAATACTGAAGCAACAGAAATGGACAACCGAATTCTTTCCCTAGGAAAACATTTGGTTTTCTGTTGCTTCGATATTTTCAGCTTTCGCTGAATAAGGTTCGATATTAGAACATTTGAAGTTTTGAAACTTTGATGTTCTAATATAGACCCTTTGTCTACTTGGTGCTTCATCAGCTAGATGCACTCTGGCTTACCTGTAGTCATGTCAGCTAAATGCACCCTAGCTTACCTGTAGTCATGTCACCTAGATGCACCCTGGCTTACCTGTAGTCATGTCAGCCAGATGCACCCTGGCTTACCTGTAGTCATGTCAGCTAGATGCACCCTGGCTTACCTGTAGTCATGTCAGCAAACTGCTGTATTTCTATTTGAATCTCTTTAACCTGGGTGGAAGGTAGCTGCACACTTTCCCCTTATACCCCATACATCTTTTATTTTTTTCTCTCTTTTCTGACTCACCCCTTCCCCTTCTTCCTGTAATTTGACTAATTCTTTACTCTTCTTCACACCCCATGTCTCAAAATTGTACATATTGCAAACAAGCATTATACTACATAATGTTATGACAATGTATAGGTACTTGTCTTGTCTATTTAACTGTCTAAATTCATGTTTACTTATGATTGTGTTCATGTATGCTACGTGCTATTCTAACTTACACGTCTCTGTATTCTTGTCCTTATTTTACCACTGTTGTGTTGATATCAATTCAAGTTTGTTTCTTTGGTTGTTTACTGCTGAGCTGAGCCTGAAAATGGTCTAAGTAGATCATTTCTCTTCCTTGGTTAACAAACAATAAATAATAAATAAAACTACTTTTGTAGTTAAGTACTCTAAACACACCAGTATCTTTGAAAGGTGCTAGAGACAATACCAGACAGACCATGCTTGTAAAATGCAGGCTCATTTTGAAACACGAAACCTGGTAAAATCTTCTGACTTGTCACAGTCTCCAGCACTCACCTCCCATGCCCAATGTCCTCAGATGTCAGAAAGTGCTGGACAAATGAGTCAGTGGGGCGGCACTTAATGCAAGATGGAGAGTAAGGGCCCAAAAAGAACATGAAAAATGTCTAATGTCCTTTATACATTCTGATCTCATGATTACCCTTTTATTCCTTTACGAGCTTCAATCGCCTCTTGTACTTGCTCTGGACAGTTGGAGTTCCATACCCAGTTAATACTAAAACCTTGTTATAGTCATTGCGTTTCTACAAAATAACATAAAACTGTTGAACTTCTTCAGAATGCTGAACAAACATAGTAATAATCTCAGACTGCTGCTCATCCCAATTATAATCATTTTGAAGGTTTATTTTTATTTATTTATTTGTTAAACTGGGTAAGTGGACTGCAGATCTTTTCCAGCCATATCCCAGGTCACAATTACAACAGTAAGGATTGAACACAAGGATACTTTAGGAGAGTCAGTAAGCATCGTGTTTTGGCAGGTGGGAAAAAATTGGAATACCTTAATGAAACCCACGTGACTATAGGGAGAATAGGAAAAGAACCCACAGTTTGTTCAGCTTTCAATAATACACTTTCCCTCAGAAATACTCTCCAATCCAGTCCAACCATTTTTTAACTTTAAATTTCTGTTTGCACCCATACCATTCTGTAAGTGACTGTGAAGCTATGATACTCCTGTAGTACATTTATGAATTAAACTGTTTCTATTATTGTTTTTCTACTTTCGGCCAAGTGAATCATTTTTTTGGTCTACCTCTGCCTCCAATCACTCAACACACACACACCCCTCATTTTTCACCCGAGATTATTTTGCCCCATCTGTGACTTAAGCAAGCATTTCTCTATCATACTGTGGAACTGGTGACATTCTGTCAAACGTCTTAGTGATCAGAAGTTACCTCACATACAAGGGGTCTGAATGGAGAGATGATAAACTCAGCAAGGCAGGGAGACTAGTATTGCTCAGAATTAATTCATCCTCAAGTCTTGGTTAGTACCTTCATGAGGTAGACCCTGTTTTTACAAAATCTCAACCAAGACTACACTAATATATAGACTGTATCATGAACAGAAGCAGGTAAAAAAGTAAAAAGACAGCTGGGTGCACGAGTCCAAGGATAAAAACATGTCCAGTCCTAGTAGGTACACTGGTGCTAGCATGGAAACCATTCTACAATGGGGTAAGGCCAGGCTCAGGGGGGAAATGGCCACTCTGTTGTAGAAGGAAGTACTAATCAACAAAACCCACAAAAACTGTCTGGCCAAAAAGAGGCATAAAAATGACAGAGTGGAGTATTGAGGATAAGAAAGAAATTATGTATTGTTACTATTATGTGAGAAGCCCAGAAATTCCACATAGAAGATATACAAAAAGATTATGAGAGAAATTAGAAGAAAGAAAATACTTGCAAAAGAAAAACTGTCAAATGTTTCAAATGCAAACTTGTGTTCATTAATACAACAGAGTCATGAAAAACATTATATAGACAAAGAAATCTTGGGCCATTTAGAAAAAGAAGCAACTAAGGAAGTGTGAAAATATAAAGAACAAAAGCCAGAGATTTTTGAAATGTATAAAAAAGAAACATGAACATGGAAAAGAAAGAGAAATCTGATATGGTGCAATATTAATGCAAAAGAGAAAGCAAACTAATCAATACAAAAAAAGCTCCAAAGATATTTGAAGAGAAATGCAGGCAAAGGCACCCATATATGGAAAATTTCACAAAACAAAATAGTAAGATCACAAAGGAGGGACATAGAAAAGAGATTAGTAAAGAAAAAGTTAAACAAATAGAACCTGAAGGTATGGAATGCCTGTGAAGTGTTGGATTTAGTAAAGAAAGTCTAACACAGGTTATGTCACAGCATGATGGAACGAGTCCACAAAGTAAGGAGAGAAAGGAGGGGCAGGAGTCAGCTGAAGAAGAAATATGGACATGGGAAAGAAAAAAATGAATGTGGTGCAATATTTATGAAAAGGAGAAAGCAAAACAAATCCATACAAAAAAAGCATCATGAAAGATATTTGAAGACAAATACAGACAAAGGCACCTGGATATGAAAAATGTTTCCAATACAAAAAATAAGAAACCCAAGGGGGAAAGTAGAAAAGAGAATTAGTAATGGATAAGCTAAAGAAACAGAAACTGAAATTATGGGATTGCTCATGAAGTGGATAATTTAGTGTACCAGATCTAACTTTGGTAACATCACATCATGATAGAACAAAGAGACCCTAAATTCAGCAGAAATCAGTGGAGTGGGAAGCATCTGATCAGTTGCTATATGAAGATACTTTGGAGCCTTCAGAAGGAAACCAGTACAAAAGTTCAGTTGGAGTTGTATAGCAAGGAAAAGCACAGGGAACAGTGGCAACTCTAATGTAGTCAATGTTGTCTAATGACAGGCCAGTGAGTTCCCATATGAAAGAGCAATGGATGACACGGGATGAAGCTGAAGAGAATGTGTCACAGGAAGTTGTTCTAGAACTTTCTTTAGAATGCCTGCAGGAAATGGAAAACAACAAATGTGCCCTTAGTTTAGAAGAAAATTACCTCAGGAAAGAGCTGCTTGATTTAATAGAGATGGATAGACCTATTAAGATCAATGAAAGAAATATATTATAGAAAGTCAATTAGACCCAAAATGTTAGAAGTTTGATAAAACAAATGAACACAGTAATCAAGACTGTTCACAGAAAGTCATGTGATATAACAGGAGTAGATAGGATATACTACTGAACAGCTAAATCAATAACAAATAAAGTCCTTCCACAAAAACACAGGGCAGTAAGGGGAAAAGAATAGGAAAAATCAAATGCCATCATGGAAGCATTGAACAGAGAAAACTATAAAGCAATTAAGACAAGAAGTGTCACTGTTAGAAAAGTACAGAAGAGGGAACAGATCAACAAAAATACATAGAAATATAGATGTGATAAAAGCAATGTACAATATTAGAACAGACCAGGATCTGTTATACACTATTATAAATAATAAACTAAAGATATCAGCACAAGCAGAAAAACTTAGAACATATGCAAATAAATATAAAGGAAAAGTACAAAATAAGCAATTTATTGATGGCCCAAGAAAGTTTTACATAGAATTGGGAAACAAGGCAAAATAAATAGAAGCACTACCAAAAAAAAGAAGAAAGAGACTCATTTTGGAGAAATATCTGTGAAGACCCTGTGGTACATAACAAAGATGCTGAATGGATAGAAGAAGTAAAAGCAGAAAGAAGTTAGAATGTACAGGATATGAAATGGGATGAAGTAACAGACAGAGAAACTGAAACAAAATTAAGAAAAGCTCCTAAATGAAAAAAACATAGGCCCAGATGCAATACCTTCTGGCTAAAAGTATTAGCATCTTTACACAAAGATTCAGCCCTGAGTAAGAACTATTTATATGCACACCCTGAGCAGACATCAGCCTGGTTAAAGACAGGAAAAAAAGCAATACTCCTCCTTAAGAGTGAAAGTGTAAGATATCCTAAAAACTATAGACCAAAAACTTGCCTTCCAACAATGAATAAGCTATGCACTTGAATTGATGCCAACAGAATTTATAGTCATTTAGAAGAAAACTCAGTTATGGCAATAGAACAAAGAGTAATAAAAGAAAATCATATGGAACAAAGGATTATTTCTGGTTAAATAAAGTCATAACAGAGAATTGTGAAACGGGGAAGAATCTAAATATGGCATGGATAGACTACAAAAAAAAAAAAACATTTGACAGCATCCCACATTCATGGATAAATAAGTACTTCCAAATGTATAAGATATAACTTACACTGATCAATTACATTACAATGATGATGAAACTGTGGCAAACCACTATATAGCTAAGCAATGATAAAAGATATATTTTTTTTTATCCCAGGGATAAAAATTCAAAGAGGGATATTCCAGGGAGACTCTTTGTCACCACTGCTCTTTTGCCTTGCCCATATCCCATTAAGCTGTCTACTTGACAGATTAGGTCATGGTTTCAATCTGGTTGCCAGAAAACAACAAAGTTTAAAGACATCTCATCTTCTTTTTGTGGAAGATTTAAAACTGCATAGCTCGTCAGATAAGGAGCTGGAAGCACAACTGCAAGTAATCAAAACATTCTCAGATTATACAAGAATGTCATTTGGTCTTGATAAATGTGCAAAAGCGACCTTTAAAGCAGGAACACTGCAGCATCAGGAAAATATCAGTCTGGGACAGGAATGTGATATAAAGGAACATGAGCAGGAAGGAGTATATACATATTTGGGAATTGATGAAGGATCAGCAATAAAACATGAACAATAAAACAAAAACAAAAGTCAGTAAGGAATATTTTAGAAGACAAAAATTAATACTGAAGACAACCCTGACATCTAGGAGCAAAGCTATAAACCAGTTTCTTCTTCCTGCTCTAACTTAAAATTATAGGTTGATTGACTCAGCCCAAAGGGTAATGGATCATTTGGTCAGGAAAACAAGAAAAATGCTTCACACTTATCAAATGATATATAAAAATCACCGTATACCAAGATTATATGATCACACAAAAAGGTAGTTTGGTTACAATAAAGGCTGTCTTCCAAAATAAATGTTCATTTCAGCAATAATCACTTCCGAAATACCAAAGTCAGAATTCTTTATTAACTAAACATGAACAAGTGTAAAAAGAACTGGATTTAGCGCTTTCATCTCCACACCGGAGACCTCCTCAGAATCAATTAACTGCGCTTTTGCCATTCCTTTTATACAAAATTGGTAGAAACAATCAAAACCAATTAACATAATTATTGAACATCAATTGAGTCAAATAAATTGGGTCAAATAAATTGAGTCAAATAAATTCATTGGCTGGCCATAATAATAAAAATCTCTTGGCAACCTTAGCATTGTATGCTTCCTATACATAGAAACACCACAAAAAATAGGTAATGATACTTGTGTGAAACCAACACAACCAAAAACTTACATAAACAAGTTTAAAGCTCAAATAAAAATTGTGCCCCTTTGTCGCATACTAAGCAAGAAAAGGACAAATCAGTGTAATACATCCAACAATCTAAACGTAACCCACATCTATATGAAAGTAACATCAATGCTTTCTTCTGTATTGAAACAAATATTTTTCGCATGCCTCCTTATTTACATGTAAAACAAAAAATATACAAAAGATACATAAAATACAAAAAATGTAGTCCCTGAGATATACAGAATTCTTGTTTCTTGCAAGTAATGCAGTACATACTTCATAATACTAAACATTCAACTAATAATAATATGTATACTTTTTGCAATTTAGTTTACAAATACAAGCGAACAACGTCAATAAGGCAGCATTTAATGTAATATGTATATGTTGTAGAAATATATAAAAAATGTAAAACATTTTTAAAAATATGTAAAATCTATAAAAATAGATTAGATATTTATAATAAATGTACAAAAGTAAATATGTAAATGTGAATATAAATATATATATATATATATATATATATATATATATATATATATATATTAATAAATTAATGGTATATTTAATATAACATTTAAAATATGAATCAGAAATATTAGTATTGTAAATATATTATAATGTATCATTATATAACTGTGGCAACAAATATTCTAAAATTGTGTTGAAAATATGTTAAAAATATGTTAGAAATAATTAATAAAGAATTCTGACTTTGGTATTTCGGAAGTGATTATTGCTGAAACGAACATTTATTTTGGAAGACAGCCTTTATTGTAACCGAACTACCTTTTTGTGTGTAGTGTGTTTTCAACTTCAAGATTATATGATCCCCATTCTGAAGGAGGTATGGACCTCCCCAAAACTGATTACATGTATAGATCTGCAATTGTAGGACTGCATAGATATTTGCTGACCTCACAAGAGCCAAACATAGTGAAAGTTTTAAAACATGAGGAGAACAAGTCAAAGATGATTTCCCTGCCTAGTTTAGCAGAAGCATATTGGTGTCAAGTGGAAATGGCAGTCAAACCAAAAGTAGACAAAATTCAGGCAGCAATTGAATGTGCCAAAAACAAAAGAAAGAGTATAAGGTGAAGGATCAGATTAGAAGGCAAGAAATGTGGAAAAGGTATAACTATAGTTGCAAGTATTGAAATCTCTTGGAACAACCTCATGTCGATCAGGACCTGACGCAGGAATAGTTAAGGAGACATGAATTTGAACAAAAAGATGAAAGGTTAATATTGGTGGCCCAAGATAGTGGACTATGCACACATTGGTTTAAAAAAGTGCATTTAATGTGTGGGCAAAACAGACAAATGCAGGTTCTGTAAAACAGAACTCAAAACAGTTGCACATCTTGTTACTTGGTGTGATACACTGATAGAAGAGGGACTGTATATTGAAAGGCATAATAATGCGGCAAGATTATTGTACTGGGGATTATGCAAACATTACAATACTGAAGTGGCTGAGAAGCACTGGAATCATAAGCATCAAAGAATTATAGAGAATGATGAAGTTTATATCACATGGGATCACCAATTACCAGCAGTTCAAAATATAAATGTGAGACAACCAGATATAGTAGCTCATGAAAAGAAAACAAAAGTAGCTGTGTTCATTGGAATTTGCTACATCCATTGATTAAAGTGTCTTACGTACAGAGAGACACAAAGTCATAAAATACCAGGATTTGCAGAGAGAAATGAGGACAATGTGAAAGGAAGATATCCAGACAGTTCCAACAGTAGAAGAAGCAATAGGTCTCATAAACAAGAATTTACAGTCCTTATTTAGAAATGCTACAGATAGAAGTAACTGCATATTTATTTATTTTTCTGTCTTTGTTGACTGGGAAAGTTGACTGGGCAAAGCCCATTTTTAGTGGAGGCCCAGACAAAAAAGCTCCACCATAGTACATTTATATTAACAAGTGGATTTTAAACAGTTCTCAGAAAAATAACTTTTACATTTCTCATGAAACAACAAAAATAATTTCAAGACAGATATAAAATATTTACATCAACAATTATAAGTCTATACAGCTGTCACAGCTGTAAAATCTTGCAGAAATAAATGGATTGTTACTGCAGAAGGGAAATGTTATTGTAAAGAAGTTTAATGTTGTTTCATTTCAGTAAAGAAAGGTTTACAAGGAGTTTAAGACAGGTAATGAAGTTAGTTATAAAACTGTGTAGGAAGGGAGATTTTAGTATTGTGCAAGTTTGTAGAGTTCGAGAGATGTACTGAAGTAAGTTATAAACTAATGCTGGAGGGAATGGAAGATATTAGTACTATATAGGAGGATGGAGTAATAGCATAAGACAGAGAACATGGGATAGGATTGTTTCTATTTAGTCTACCTGTTCCAAACTGAGGTTATTTAGAATGTTTATGACTTAGGTATACACAAGAGTGGTAGAGCGGTGGATGGGGCCAGTTAGAAAAACAATAGGTTGAGAAGTGTTGTTTAAGTGGGGAATGAAAAGGAATGTATTAATTTATATGCAGGAGGGAAAATCGTTGAGGGTGTAAAACTTCAAGTAGAGGAGGGCAAAAAGTTTGGGATAAACATGAAGAAGTTTGTGCTTTCACTAGAGGTCTCAATCTGGTGCTGAACGTGAGCATGACCGAGATTGAGTAAGACATTTTTGCACAGAATTTTACAGCTTTTAAGTTTGTTAATCATTTTAACTTGTGTAAGAATGATGATCCATAGCTTGGAGATGTAACTGGAGTATAACGAACTATTTGCCTTACTAGTGTTCAGTAGTTTAAGATTGTTATCAGTAATAATGCCCAGTAATTTAGTCTGCGGTATTACCTTAGTTTTATTATTATTTTCTGATGTAACCAAGAACAATTGTTTTTGATGGTGATAATGTTTTGGGGTGAAGAGCATCAGTTTTATTTTATTTGGATTAAGGCGTATGTTTGAATTTTTCAGCCAGGTTTTGATTGAAGAGAAAGAAATTTGGGTAATTTATGTATATAGTACATTTTTCAGGAAAACATATCAGCTTGCATACCATAACCAGCTGAGAGTATGTTATGTAGTTGTTAAGCTCTAGCCAGTAATGTACATTTATAGTATGGATATTGTGGGGACTTTACATATTAAAGTCGAATCATCTGCATATTGTACTATATTTGCTTGGTGTATGGCAGTGTGAAGGTTGTTTATAAAAATATTAAAAAGAAGAGGTCCTAGTATAGATCCCTGAGGGACATCTATGGTAACTTGAAAAGAGGAAGAGAGGCCCTGTTGCTATTTGTCTGCTTCTTGCCTTCCAGATAGATGACCAAGGAACCATTTAAGGGAAGATAGAGAGAGAGAGAGAGACCTATAGAATTAAAATTCTATTCACAGTTAAAATCACCCATGAGTATGCTATTGAGCTAGAAGGTGAGTGATTCTAGTAACTTCAGATATGATGCATGGATTTCCTGGTTCATAGTGGGGATCTGTAACTAACAAGAATATGGTAATGGATTTTTCCCATAGTTAGTTGGACATGGAGTAGCTCAAGCATGTCATATTGTTTGACCAGCCTTGAGCTGTGCTTATCCTTTATGTGAATAGGTACACGTTCACCTTTTGCTCTTTCATGTTCAGTGGGCGATCAGAATGTATGAAAGGTATTATAGCCATGCACTGCTGGGGTGCTTTCCATGGCTTTCAACCATATTTCAATAACTGCACAGATTTCAGCATTCTACATGCTGAGGAGAGCTTCCAGGGAGTGCAGTTTCTTGTTGAGACTCCTAGCACTGAGCAGTAATACTTTGCCCTGAGTAGCTTTTGTTATGTTGGAAGGTTTGTCTGTTCAGCAGTGCCTAAAAAAGGCACTATAGGGGTGGGTAATATTTTGGCCAATATCCAAAAGCCTAGATGTGACAGATGAAGACCATCCTTGGCAAAGCAGTGTGACGTATCAACCATGTCCTCCCAGGCTGACAAGTACTGCCCCTTTTAGAATGCTACCAGTAGCTAAACCAATTGTTAGAATCAATCATTTTCTGCTGGTATTGTGGTATCATCCTTGGAAATGGTAGAATGCTGCTCAGTGCTAGACTCATACCTGCCTGTGGTATGTATTCTGAGAGCTCAGTCATGGTTCTCTTTATATAGTCCAATGAGGTATGTCTCAGGTCATTCACTCCCACTTGGACTATGACTGAGTCATACGGGTACTTAGGGGTAAGTGACTTGAGTGCTTTTGTGATCTGGTAAATCCTGGCCTCTGACAGGAATCTAACTGTAACATTCCCCTTATCCAGCCTGGTAAGAGGGACATCAGTGTGACTCACAATGGAGTCTGCTATGACCAGAATATTGGTTCATGGAATGTTTTGCTTTATGGGCCTGGTAATTGAGGCACATTGAGATGTGGCTTTATGTACTGTGATGGGAATTGTCTTGTTTGTGTGCATGCAGATGTTCAGAGGAATACACTTGACAGGCCTTTGAGGTTTGAGTAAGTTACATGTGAGCACCTCAACATATGTGAGTGAGTCGCTGGCAACCTGTTTGTTGCTTTTTGTGTCTGTATGTGAGAGTCTAACCTCCAATGTCAGTGTGTAACTACATCTCAAACATACTGTATTTGTTCGAGAATTAAGTGATTGTCAGTGTACATCAAAGTCAAAGTCAAAGTCAAAAGTCAAATTAAACTTTATTGTCATTCAGAATCACACAAATGCAAAAACTGAAGGAAATTCCACATCTCGGGACTCAAATGTGCAGATATCACATAGACTTAATATGACAAGACATTAATACATATATAACTGCTATATACCATAATTTTTAGCTAGATAATACTAATAATGCACATAAATTAAACTCACTTTAACATTTATTATACAGTGATCTCTTTGCTTGTTTGAGTATTGCACAATATTGAAGTAAGACATTGCAATAAAGACTTGCATTGAGTATTGCCCAGCATGAGACATTCATGAGTATTGTTACTGAGTTATAGACTAGTATTAGATATTGCACTATAATGAGACATTTCTCTGGCCCAGCTACTACCCCTGATGACCAGTGATTTAGCTCAACATACTGAGTATTCACTAATATTGCTATATTAATATCATATTTTTTTCTTTCAGCTTTTCCCAGTTAGGCGTCGCCATAGCGGAACTCCAGTATGCTAATGATTGGCAGTCAATTTTTATGGTGCCGAGGTGCCAGCCCAATGCCCAACCTTCAACAAAGGCATGCCCATTCACGCATGTCTTGCAAATGCCACTTGACCATGGGGAGGACATGCAGACTCCACACAAAAGGCGCTCCAGCCAAGTATCGAACAGGAGAACCTCCTGCTGTGAGGCGACAAAGCTACCGCTGCACCACCATGGCTTGCTATATTAATAACATATTAATTATATTAATTATTATATCATATTACTTAATTATTATATCATATTAATTATATTAATTATTATTTTATTCAAATTGTTATGTTAACATTGTACATAAGGCAATTGTTACATTGCCTTAGGATACCCATGTCCATCAAGCTGCATACAGAGATAGCAGGAAAGTGCCCATCTATTGTTGCAGGTCCTAAGGTGTACTTGAAAGGAACAGAAGCAGAGGGTGTTTGTAACCAGATGATGGAAGGGTGCTTATGTGGTGTAATTTGCTGCTAACCTAACCAGCAATGCTGCCCAGTACCAAAATCAGATGCTCTCTAAGCACCAATAGTCCTGGGTACTAGAATAAGGTAACTAGCACAGTAAACTTTCACAGAATAATGAAAATAAGCAATATTTCTAGATGTTTGTATCTGCACAGGGCACTGGCACAGCGAGCATCTTAGTGCAAATGTGCTAAATTTATATCAGCACTGGAAATACATAAAACTGACTGATCTCTCTGGCCAATACGACTATATTTCGAGCCCTTTTGTGTGCTTCCCAACTCAGACAGACCAGGTAGATGAGTAATCCCAGTCCTTCTAATGTAAAAGCACAGTACTGGACTGTCCAGAGTGAAATGTACCACAGACAAACTTAAAAGATACAGGTACAGCAGTGTACTTTAAACAGCTTATAAAAGTCTGATTATTCAATAAATGTATTTTGCTTTGAGAATTAAGACAAGAAACACTAAATTGTACAGAATTTATAAAGGCACTAAAAACAAAATAAGCTGATTAATAACCCCTCCAGCCAATAAAACAATCACATGCAGGAATCTCGGGTGTGTTTCCCCAACCTATACAGACCAGGCTACCACCCAGTGCCACTAGATGGAAAATCCACTGACCTCTTAAAGTAAAAGCATATAAAAGTGCTTGCTTGAGTGTAAAAGTGCACCACTTTATCCAACAGAAACTAGATAATGAATTCAAAGCAAGTAAATCATCAGAACAAACAATGAGAAGCAAAATGTACCTTTTTTTCAAAATAAGCACATGGAATGGCAAATAATTCAAGATATAAACATAAGTGTAGAAAGAAATGAGCTTATAAAGCTCAATTTACAGTAAACATGGGCAGCTTAAAATCACCAAGTTTAAAAAAGCAGATCAAGAAATGGGAGAGTTGAAGAGCAGCATGGCCATGCTCTTTTTATGATTCCTTCACAGTCAGAGGTTGTGTATGATCATAGAAGAAGAACATTCCACTGGGTAACTATGTATGTGTTTTGTAATAAAGTACCTTATTAGACATCTGTGAAGGTTTTATTGCAATCTGTCATCAAGGAACTGACATATAGCCTTTTTATAAAAAAGCTAGTGAATCAAGTTTTACAGGAAGCGTCTGTTGCTACAATTTGGCACTATGCTTGGTTTTAGCATGAGGGTTATTTGACCTCTCCACAAATGACCAGGTAAAACTAATGTCAGAATATATGTTTACTAAGTCTTCATTAATCCAAAAACAAAAATTCTTTGTATGTCACCAGAATTTTTTTTTCAGTGTAACATGCCATGTGTAGAGTGCCATATTTTCACAAGGCTAAAGCTGTGGAGTCAATATCAGAGATGTGTTGCACTAGAAGTTGTATGGTATAAATTGCTGTCTTAGTTGTGTTTTGTGGTGGGATACCCTGTTGTAATTAGCTGAATTTAACAATTTCTTAAAGTGTGACAAATATATAGCCTTTCAAATACAGTACATGATCCTATGGCTTTAGTTCATGTACCTTTTTCTACCAATTTGACATTCTAAAGTATATTCATTTTCTATTGTGAGTTCTAAGATTAATTTCTCCTAAGTATGTTCAGCACTATAACGACCTATAGTACTTCTTCACTCAGTTGTTGTTACATGACAGACAAAACTTTTATTTATTTCTTGTAAATACAAAATGTTTTGTCATTGGGCTTGTGACTCCTTTAGACTCTGCTGCAGCAGACTGCATCACAAGATAAAGTTGGGTATGATGTTTAAGATTCATGATATATTATTCTGAGAAATGAGCTATATTTTGCATGGTTACAGAGAAATGATACACTCAGTAATCTTAAGTGGGATCCCTTTGTAATTATTAAATGAGCAAGTGTCAAATTGCACAATAATCAAACTCTAAACTATGAAACTACAAAATATTGAAGTATGCCAGTAGCTGTTTGCCCAAGATTGCAGGGTTTCCCCTTTCCCTACTGTAGTGCTCACTGTTGGTATATGTAATTTGTAGGATGTGTGGGAATGCAGGGGACTCACCCCCTGCATAAACACTACTTTAGATGTGTTTTGTAGATCATCAACGTTCTGCAGTTTCAAGCTTTTCAGTCTGATGTTTTGCAGTTCAATGATTTGTGCTTTCAATAATTTAAAATAGATCTATCTTAAGTGCCAACTTGGATGTTCTAGTTTTGTCATAGGATTCATAAAAAATATATTTTGCATTTTTTCAAGCTGCTAAACTCAGTATGTATTAGAATGATATTATTGGTGTGTCCATATTAAAAGAAATCTGAAATAATGCTGTATGTGTAATATGTATAATACTGTATGTCACTTTTTGTATACTTTAGTAAAATACATACATATTTTACATACTCTGAGAGCAATACCCATATTTGAGATTTTATTACCTATTTTCATAAAAAAATGTTAGGCTGTGTAAAACTGGGATTGTTACAGGTTATTGTCTGAAAAATGTAATAAAATATCTTGAAGTAGTAGAGAGGATTCACATTTGAAGTTAGGATAAATTTAGGCAAGACTGGCCTTTGTAAATTGGCAGAGTGAAACTTTTGTAAACTAGTCAGCTATAAACAAGTGGCATAGCTATTAGTTCCCTACAGATTGAAATAAAATATAGCTACTAAAAACATATAATGTGTGATTTCAGACCTAAAAAGAGTGTTTTCTCAATTGTATATATTGAGGCATAAAAATGACATTAAACAGTTGATTTGTTTTCAGTAAAATTCAAGATGCTTGCTTCTTTGCCTATTTTAAGGATAAGTGCTCAATTACAATTACATTTTATAGACCCGTATGCCAGAACCATTCTTTTAAAGTTTCATGAATAAGTAGTAAACCATCTTGGAGATATAGACTTTTAAATCAATGAACTAAAAAAGCCCAGTGTTTGTGAAACAGACCTGAAAATGTTCAGTAGTTAAAGAGTTAAATGTAGTTGCTGTTGCATCTGGCATGTTAGAGCACATTTTCAAATATGAGTTTTCAATAATTCAATATGTCTGTACTTACATGTGATGTGCATACTACTGTAGTATGCAGTGGAGTGCCACATGTGGCATAAGTGTGCTATTGGCAGGTTTTCAATAATTCAATACGTCAGTACATACAAGTGATGCACATACTACTATAGTATGCAGTGGAATGCTACATGTGACATAAGTGTGCTATTAGCAGAAGAATCTCTCCCACTTCCTGTGACATCAAGTATACACACGTCACTATATGAATACACCAGATAATGCAATGAGAGGAGGAAACAAATCCTCCTTATGTGTATCTGGTCATCTGTCCTTAACCTCTGTCTCCCATTACTGAAGCAGTTCAGAGTAGCAGTACTGCAGGTTGCTTACCAGAAAGTATGTTACCCATGGCTTCACTCTTCATCCTTGCAAGTTTGTAGCAAGCATTCACTTTGTACAAAAATCTATCACAGATCCCTGTGCAGGATAATTTAGCATATCTTGCTCTCCCTGTCACTTCAAGTCAGAGACCTGCAGCTAAAGGTAATAGAAGTGCTGCTAAGGATTCTGGTTCTCCACATACAGCATGTGCATCCTGGACAATGCTGCTAAAGGCAGAATGTAATGGAAGCAGATGTGACAGAGAGTATTGAAGGATGTAAGTACAATGGGCAGCCATAATAGACTCATGCAACAGGTGTAGAGGGGCATAACCAGTATCATACTCTCTGCAAAGGACTAGGTGCAGAAAACTAGCAAGGACATGCCCATCACAGGGGAAGGATCACCAAGACATGAGATGGCTCTGAGGGGTTTTTGGTCTTGCTTTCTGAGGAGAGTGAGTGGACCTTCATAGACAGTTATATATTTGCTAACAATGACCACCTGAGTTTCAGTAGGGAATGCACCGGGTTAATACTACCTGTTACAGGACCATATGGAATGATGCATTGCTGTGTGATGCAGCTGATTTACCAAGGCTCTTCTGTAAATCTGTTTTTCAGGTTCCTCTGTGGGACAACTACAGCAATCCACATCTCAAGGTAGACACATCTCCATATGATATACATATGCATTGTCACTTACCACTATGCTATGGAGTATATGCATATGTGTGAGTGTTGTCAAATGTATTGTTTTTATGCTTTCACAGTTTCTACTAGTGAGGGGCCAGAAACATAGGCCAGCACACATCTAATGTCACTATGTTTCTGGTGACTGATTATGATGCCAATTTGCACATGGCACATTGCAATGCCACAATGGCATTGATTATAAAATGAATGTGGGATACCTCATCCACAACACCAACACTAACACCACAAGCCCAAGTGGAGGTAGAGGTTGACCTCACATTATCAACATTGCAGAACAGCTCTCCTGTAACTGTGAGAATAGCCCAGGCTCCCCATGAGCCCCTGCTCGTGCAGTGTTTGACAATGATGTGTGCATCCCACTCTACTGGACAACTGAGGCATTCATGGTGTTCCCATGGCTTCAAATCAGTCTTTGATCTGGGTACAACACTTAGCATAAATCATGGGATGTACAAGTGATCCAGGCACAGAAAGCTGCTACTCACTGCATTGTGGAATGTGTGATTGTGCTGCTTAGTTTGTGCAACATGAGACATCTGCAGACTGAAATGGAGTTTACAGACAGGGAGAACATGCTACTGCTGCTCAGACCTCTGCTGATAAATATTGCTACAATGGGTGCTTCAATGACATATATGGTAAAAGGCCTCTTGTCTGTTTCTGCATGTTATACAGTTCATGGCTATGGGAGGGTCTAGATATAAGGTGGCTGGACACATGAAAGCACTGCTCAGACTAGACAAAGTGATCCTGTTACAGCTTCCTTGACAGCCATTGCCACACAGTCATCCTCTCCTAGCTGTCAGTGGTCTCCTAGTCAGGAACACTGATGCTCCTCAGGTTCAGTACTTGTGACCCCTCACCAGGACTCCTGCAAGTAGTACCATAGTTCTCACCATGCTATATCCTACATGAACACAAGAAGCATCATGTCTGCTCATGACTGACAGAATGTTCATGTTTCTTGGTTGTAGCCTATATGCCACCTCTTTGCCAGTACAATGAACTATTTTGTTCAAGTCTGCTTTACATATTGTACTACCTGGGTTCTACACTCTGCTCTTCCACTGCTTTTCCTACTGGTGTTGTGGGCGCTGATGTGGTGTTTCACTACTGCTGCCTGTCTTTATGCAGTACCATACTATACAGCATGGCACATACAACAAATATTTTGCTGCAGGTTTCTGGTGTATATTGCTATTCCACATCTGATATGTCCCAGCACTAGAAACAACCCTTCAGATGTTCAAACATTTTATCCATGGAATTATGTGTCACTGGATGGGTTGCATTGTATTTCATTTCTGCAGTGGGCTAGGGGATTGTTGATCGGAGTACTCATCCACAGCTCTAAACTATACCATGCATTGCCTGAAACACACAATGTTCATACCATTACATGTGGCTTTCACCCAGGTGGCACAGTATGTATGCATACTGTCCCATATAACTCACCTATGTCTGTGCTAACCAAATAGATGACTCCATGTTATGTCCCCCTACATGAACCATTGTTAAATGTCATATGTATGCCATATATGTAAATCATGAGGACTGCCTTGGGGGAGCACAGGCACATTATATGGAATGCCCTGGGCATTACAAATCACTTGAAAGTTCAGACAGTGGAAACAATTCTTGCTGGTGTATCTCAACCCCTGTTGACTGGATTGTGTCTTGGAGGTACTGCATGTAATATATGGCTGCTATGACCTCAGGGAAATTGGACATGTGGTAAAATGCCTAATAGTGGTGGTGGTTCTATTCTTAGTAATTGTGGAAACCATGTATGCCCCTCCATATGCTGTAGCATGATACAAAGGACTTGGTATAGAATATGCAGTGCTGATTCTGCAATATGCCTGAAGTGCCTCTTTTAGTATAGTGGAAGGTGCATCTACTGAAGCAGGAAACCTATGCACCCCCACTGAATCCACCAGTGGGTGACACAGTTTGCCTGCTCTCCCTGTCCACACAGTATCAGACCACTGTCTACTGGTCTGTGAGGTACTGGTGTGTAAGACATTGACTGTATCTTCTGGGATTCTATGGATGGACATGACATGCAACATTGTAAGCACCTTTTCCAATAACAGTCATTAACACATGCTGTTTGGCAAAAATACTGCTATTCCAAGCATGCTCAGTACTTTATATCAATAACTGTGTGTTCAGAATATGCTTATATAATGATATAGTCTGCCTGTATTATATATTTCTGAATCCCCCTTGTGTTTGATGCCATGGTCGGCATAATATGCATGCCTTATTTACATAGGATTCCTCATTTCCATATCAAGTCTTTATTAGGTCTTTGTTTGTACTGCATAAAACATTATTTCCCCTTGAGCAATCATTTCTGAGACATCTCTGCTTTTGGCTTAGATTTTAACTCTGCTCCCCCAATCCTTCCTAAAATTTGTGACTTTTGGAGAAAAGGTGGTGAATGACAAATAATGTCAATAGTTAAAATCACAGACTTCTTTGACTTCAGAAGATGCATATTATTTCACTTTCTCTTATTTTGACACTGTATCAAGTTAATAGTAGTAATAGTTTAAAAGTGTTCCTCATTGTCCCCAATTATTTCTGGATTTGTCCCTGATTCTGCTGAGGTTTGTTCCTGACTTCTTGACAGCTATGAACCATAATGTCTGTGTCTCTGAAATGCCTACATGAATCCTAACAATAAATAAATATAGATACAGATACACACACACACACACACACACACACACACACACACACACACACACACACACACACACACACAAACACAGATATATGGGTCTAGGACATTTAGCCAAAAGTCCATTTCGCCAAAAATTTCTGACATAGGGTCCAAATCACCAAAAATAGTACTGACAGTGTATATGCTCTTTTCCCCCACTATAGTGCGATCTCAGAGTGAGAATATTAAAGTAAGGGGGGTGTGGTGGGCACAGCCCCCCACCTACTCAGGTTATAAACTACTTACTTATCCTTTTAATAGGGACTGGACAATATAAAACAATACTAGACAATATTAAACTGTACTGGGTGGGGGGATATACCTCCACATACCCTGTTGTGGGGGGCTGTGCCCCCCACACCCCTCTGCTTTAATATTCTCACTCCGAGATTGCACTACAGTGGGGAAAAGGGCATATACACTGTCAGTGCTATTTTCAGCTAAATGGATTTTTGGCGATTTGGACCCTATGTCTGAAATTTTCGGTGAAATGGATTTTCAGCAAAATGACACTGATCCATATAAATATATATATATATATATATATATATATATATATATATATATATATATATATATATATATATATATATATATATATATATATGGATCTACTTTGTACATCAAAATTCCAAAATTGCAAATTTTGTATTACAGAGATGACAATGCTGAATAATTTTAACACTGAAACTTGAAAATACAGACATTTACAACACCGAAACTAACTTAATGGGAAAAATGGCAGAATAAGTGCTACTAAGTTCACTGTAAATATAGGTCTATGACTTTAAAGATTTGTAATATGTAACTATTCAACATGGCAGATATTAAGTATGATGCTCCAGGCACTATTGGCAATATTTACTGAATAATAATGGGTGATCCTGTACATGCCTTTTCCTAAATGTAGTGCGATCTCAGAATTGGTATATTTAATTTTCAGGGGTTGTGGGGGTGCAGGGGGGTTTGCTTAGTTTTGGTGTTATGACTGCTGGTATTTTCAACTTTCAGTGTTATAATTATCCGGCATTGTCATCTCGGTAATATACAATTTGCTATTTTGCTATTTTGGAATTTTGATGTTATAAAGTAGATCCATATCCCTTGTCCTGCACCAATCAGGACGTTTCTCAAATACATAATTCAGGACACTCTCTTTCTACACATAACTCTGTAGATAGATTCACTAGTTTCCCAGTTCCTATTTGCAGTGACTCTATAGCTATTAAAAAAGTGTTTTATAATAACTGGGATATTCTTACCTCCAGGCAGGAGGTTGACATAAAAATTAGGGTTAGGTCCTGTTTTTACACATAAAAAAAAAAATCTTTACATTCTCTATTTGAAAATAGAGACACTCAATTTATTGTCACACCCCCTGTTATTCACAGTAATAAAGGGATGTTTGCTTGTGGAAAATGCATTGTCTGTAAGAATATTCTAACAGGTGCCTCATATACTTTTAAACATAATGGGCTGGATTCACGAAGGCTTGCACGGAGTCTTAGAGTAGAGTAAGACTCCATGCAGCCAACATGTGTGCCGAGCGATCCAGGAACGGCCGGTAGGGGCATGCAACTGAGGTCTCCAAACTACTCCTACACGGACAGGGCTGGGACATGCAAATTACCTCAATTGCAGGTGAAAGCTATGCAAATGAGGTAAATTGTTATCCAGGAAACCCGAACCTGTCCGAGTAGGAGTAGTGTTATTTGCAGAAATGTACTCAGTTGATAACTGAGTACGGTTCTGCAAATAGCAAAACGGAGCCGTGTCAGCTGCAAAAAAAGCATGCATTTACAGGAGGAAGCATGCCAATGGCCAAAAATATGGCCATTGGCAATGGGAAGTGATGCAAAATAGAAATAAAATAACTTTTTTTTTCATCCCGATCTCCGGGGTTTAACCGTAGCACAGCGCCACCCAAACGCGCAGAAAATTAATAATTAAGATCCACAAATGTGGATTTTATAGCTAAAATGAATTTACAATACAAGGGAATGGCAGGCTGAAGACAACATGGCCACCAAGTGGAGGTTGCTAAGGTGGGAAGCTCAGTCTATGAGATGTAACCAAACATTAGTAGGCAATCCCATTTAAATGAGAGTTATGATAGTGACTCACAAGTTTACATAGCAAATGAGCACAGTCAGTGGAGTGTAGGAGTAGGATAAGGGGAGTAACAGAGTAGGAGATAGGTGACATCACGAGGGGGGTATGTATGAAAGGATTGAAGCTCATTGGAGCAGAGTGTCATGTGTCAGCTGACATTTACATAACATTGAAAGAGGTGTGTCAACAGGTAGGCCAGGTAAAGTCAAGAAATCAAAGGTGTATGCCATGGATAACACCAAAGTTTCTTGCTGAGTGTGCATGCATGCGTGTGCGCGCCAGTAAACCCGAGTAAGACAGTGTGCGCGCGTGTAAGCGTGTGTGCATGTGTAGGCTTGCGTAAGCATATGTAAAGCTGTGTAAACAGTTGTAAGTGCGTTTGCACCGGTGTTTGTGCATTTTAAGAAGAATAAGCAAGCTTTAGTCCATGTAAGCATGTGTGCACGCGTGTTAGCTGCAGTGCGCGTGTTTGCACTTGTGTGTGCGGCGCTCCCCCCCTGAGGAAACAGAAAGGAAAAAGGAAGCACACCAAATAGTGGAAGTTACCAGGGAGTACTAGCAGAGCTAGCAGGTGAAAACAATCAGAATCAGGCAATTACCCAGGCAGAACACTAGCCCAGCCCAGCCCAGCACTTAAAACTCTGCAAACAACAGTCCACTATGTTTCTCTCAAGAGACACTGCAACACTGCAGTAAGCTAATAGAAGTCAAAACTGAAAAAGCTTTACTGAGACAAAAAATGTTAAGGGCTGCCATTGCTGTTATAAGGCGGCATATGCAACATGCTGAGGGTGGTGATAATGTAAATGCTGCTGGACAACCCACAGTGAGAAGACGGAGAAGAGTGTACAGGCCCAGGGTTACCTACCAGGGGCTACATGAGCTGAAGATAATGGAGCGCTATAGAGTGGACAGAGACCTATTGCAGCAAATTGTTGAGCTGTGCAGGCCACGCCTCACACACAGAACCAACAGAGGGGAACCCATCCCAGTGGAAACTAAGGTATGTGTTGGCCTAAGAATATTAGCAACAGGTACCTTCCAGAGACCAACTGGTGATATGATGGGGATATCACAGGCATCAGCATCCTGGGTACTGCACCATTTCCTGGATGCCATGTCAGCACATGTTGGTGATCATGTATATTTCTCCAATTCCCCTGAGGTATTGGCCAGCAATATGCATCTCTTCCAGCAAATAGCGGAATACCCTGAGGTAGTGGGTGCAATAGACTGCACGCACATATGCATCAAAGCATCAGCCGGTGCACGGGGTAGGGTCTACTTCAACCGCAAGGGCTTCCCCTCCATCAACTGCCAGGTTGTGTGTGATGCCCAGGGCATAATACTGAATGTGTGTGCTGGCTGCCCTGGAAGCTACCATGATTCCCATATCTGGCATCTGACGCAGCTGTACCAGACATTTGCCAGTGGGGACATCCCACATGGTCACTTAGTGGGGGATGCTGGCTATGCACTGGAGCCGTGGCTGATGACACACATCTGAAATGCACACACACTTGAACAGGAATGCCATAATGAGGCACACGCACAAACATGAAATGTAATCGAGCGTGTGTTTGGGTTGCTCAAGTCATGGTTCCGGTGCCTGGACACATCTGGTGGAGCCTTGCAGTACTCACCAACTACATGTACCCAAATTGTCATGGTATGTGCTATGCTACATAATATGATCCTGTGAAAACAGCTGCAGCAGGACCAGCATAGTCCTGGGCCAAACAGCCCCCCACCATTGCCAAGGCCATCACAGGTAGAGCGTGACTCTGAGGAGGAACAACCTGAGCCTGCCCCAGTAGGCAGAAGGAGGCGTGCCCAGTATGCTTTGGCCTTGGCAAAGAGGCAACACATAGCACATACACTGGCTCAGTAGGAACTCTGGAAATTATACCTCTCTCTGACCCGCAAATATAGTAAAAGGGATGCCTACATTGACACTACCTGCTTTCAAACATGTATAGGGAGTGTAGTATGTGCATCCGACATAGGCAGCCCTGCATCAACACCTGAGGCATGATTGCCATATGTTAAGCAATATAAAGCAGTGTTAAACAGCATTTACCATCATGTAGTATATGTAAACAAAATCACACACACCAACTACTACAAATGTGGTCAATGTAGAGAAATATTGGCCAACGTCCAGCAATGATGGTTAATATTGAGCAATGTTGGACAAGCTGGGTCTAGGTAGGGCATAGCCGAACAAAAGCCAACATGCTCATAGTTGCTCTATTGGCCCTTAAGCAGTCTGGTCTGCTCAGTATGAAAGCATAAGCGGTGATGTGCTTCGAACCCAGTATACTGTGTACTATAGTCATTGTACTGAACCACTAAACCATGACAGTATTGCAGTAGTTAGCCTGTATGAAGAAATGTTGATAAGTCTATGCAAAGTATTTCACGGAAACTCTGCAGGCACAGCATAATCCCTGTCAAGTTATGACACAAAGGTGAGTCCTGCAGTAAGAATAGAACCTGACTTTCAACACACACAGTAGAAATGTTAATATTGGACATGTACACATACATCAACAAATGTAGTGGACCTCAGACAGCAACATACTGAAAGGTCACACTGGGCATGCTCACGCACTTGAATACATGAGACAAATGTCAGGCAACAGAACACTGACAGTCTGAACTGGGCATGCTCACACACTTAGGCCATGTTGGAGTACAGCACTGGGCCACACATATCAGGCAGTTGCATGTGTTAACCCAGGAACCTCTCACTATCCAGCAATCTGCCCTGTGCACACACTTATTTGACAACAGACACGTATATAATATAGTGGAACCCTGTCATAATCAAATATGTTCTGCAGATACCTAAGTGGTTCATAGAAAGTGTGAAAGCAAAGATGATAAAAACCTGCAAACAGTATCAGCAATAAACATTGTGCATCATGAAAATTATCATAGGTTCAGAGGTTGATACTAGGCTATCTGCCCTAGGGCATGTACAAGCATAGCCAGAGTGTGTTTGGCTTCTGCAACCCAGTCAAATCAGAACACTGTGCCTGTGAATAGTAGGTCACACAAGATAGCCCGTTTACATCTAGTGTACTGTGCCTCTGTCTAGCAGGGACCCAGAAGATATCTCATGGGTAAACATATGATCACCCATCCACTTGTCAAGATGTCACCTGTAGGTGGTCAGTGGGTGGCTCTGCCTATGCAAAACAAGGACTACACTCCGGAGTGAGTGGAGCCTTTCTGATAATAATCTGTCTCCCCAGCATGTCCTATTAACATCAGTGCTGAGGTATATGTCCCTTGAGTGTGTAGCTCCAAGGGAGTTGGATATCCTGAAGTGGAGCATGTCCATTAATTCTGGGCCAGATATTGCCTTAAGCTACAGGCACACAACACATCCGTGTAGTGTAAGTGACTGAGTAGAGCTGGAGTTACTGTATTTGAACTGTGCAGGGCATCTGTGTGAGTCCCTACATCTGCACGATGAGTAACATTTGTGGCCATTACAGTTGCTGCAGGTGTCAGGTAAGGTACGTCCCAAATGTGGCATAGTAACCAAGCATGGTCGTGAAGAGTATAGGGGCACAATGACCACACATGATCAACATGTGAAACCATGTGGGATATGGTGGGCTATGTAGACGTAATGTCTAACTACTTTGGCAATAGGATTGTCAAAGGCGACAGTACGAACAGGTCGTGTCCCCAAACCCATAACAACTACTAATGTATGTAATGGATTAATACCTATATGGTAATGTGTGGGCATGTTGTCATCCTCAAAGGGAATGACTATGGAACTAATGGCATGTAGCCATGGGCCATGGCTCAGGCACCAGTCAACCTATCTCTGTGAGACCCTGTATGAGTATGCATGTGCCAGCTGAAGAGTTGATTATGGCACCCAGTTTGCAGTCATCTGTGAACATGGGCAGCCATATCCCTCCTGTGATAGCCTGTACTTCACACAAATATATACTGAACAAGAGAGGTCCCAGGACTGAGCCTTGTGGGATGCCATGTGTAACTGGTGTATAGTCAGACATGGCACCTGCAACACTGAGCATGTGGGTGCTATCCCTGATCCAGGTAGCAATCCATCGTGTGAGATATGTGTCGATATTGATGCTGGTGAGCCTATGCATAATGGCCGAGTGGGGTATTGTCTTGAAGGGTTGTGCAAGGTCCAGGCAGGCTGTGTGGACAACTGTCCCAACACTGATGGAGCTTTTAACTGTTGAAAGAATATGAACAGGTCCAACAGGCAAGATCTGCCCACAACAATGCTGTAATGTGTAGGACCCAGTGTCTGTAGGTTTCCCATGTCTATGTGCATGAGTCCCATTGCAATACACTCCATAGCTTTGCAGAACAGGCTAGTTAGCCTTATAGGCCGATATTGTCTGTGGTCTGTTGTGGCAGTATTCAGTAGAGCGGGACCACTATCGCTGTACGCCATTCTGTGGGTACATATCCTGCAGTAACTCTTATATCGAACAGTGATGTAATGTGAGGGTTACGTCTGTCATGAAAGCTGTGTACGACACAGGCCGGGACACTGTCTATTCCCATTGATGCTGTGTTGTCCGCTGTGGGGAGGGCAGAACTCAACTGTTTACTCGTGATGTCTGGGAGGTTACACTCTGTTGGTATGGACAGTACCACCTTAGGGGGGATGGGGGGAGACATCTGCACTGAACCTGTTTGCCAGAATGTTGGCAATGTCCGTGGGTTCAGGGTATGTTTAGTCAGTATGCAGTAACACACAGCATATTAGTGAGTGTCCAGCCAGGTACCTGAATTAACTGAAGAAGGCCTTGTGAGTGTCCGACGTGTCTGGTGCAATTGTCCGTTAGAAGCGGGCCTGACATAAATACATGAGTGATTGTAGCTGTCTGCTAATACAGATCACAGATGCCTTCCCTGTCTGGGATTGTGCTCTATCATGTAGTAGCTTCCTCCTTTTGTTGTATAGTGTATTAATGGCTGGTGTCTACCAGACATGTCCCCTGCCATTGGAGGAGTGAGTCCAGTTGTTATTTTGGATAGCACAATCCATGTGGTCCACTAGATGTACATAGAATGTGTATGTAAAGGATTCAGCAGTCTGAACCATACTTACCACTGACCCAGGGTCTCTGAAGGATACCACCGTGGTTTGGAGGAGTGTGATGTTTGCTCCTGGGAAGTTCACCAAGATTACCCAGGATGGGTGTGGGGACGGGATATGGATGTCCAGTGAGATAAAGTATGTTCTGACTTTACCAATGAGGGGTATATCGCAGGTGGGGAACATAGAGTCCCCATGTCGGTGATGATCATGTCCAATATGTTGTGCCCTCTTGTGGGTGTGGAGACCGGTTGTGCAATAGTATATGAGTTTAGAAATAGTAGCAACTGTTGGGCGAGCGTGTTGGGGCCTGAGTACTATCCACAGTCAATGTGTGGGTATTTGACGTCACCCAATATAATGGTGTTTGGGGAGACCTTCATATTGTCCAGTGTTCCCTAGAAAGACGAGTGTGGTTGCTGAGTTTGTGAGTGTGGTCTGTAGCAGGCAACAAACCAAAAGGCAGATTTGCACAATGTTTAGGTGCATATGTATGGTCTGTGATGCTTTGTGTAGTGCTACCAACCCAGAGGTATGTGTATCTGTGATGTATATGGATACTACCCCTATTTGTGTTGGCCATTCCGAGTTATGTGGTCAGAAAGCATGGTACGAAATATAACCTGGTAGTGCTGGTGTGCATGTGGGAGCCTGAACCATGTGTCTGTTAGTGCACAGATATTGCTATCCTCCATACTGAGAGATTCCTGAGTGGGCACAATTTGAGGGTAATACATCTGGTGTTGAGCAGCATTGCCCTCAGTGTCGTGTACTCTGTAATGTCTATGGAGGTGGTTCTGTCTTTTGAGCCCCACTTAAATAAGGCAGTATGGTGGCAGCAAATGCCTTAGCCAGTATTCAAAAGTCCAAGGGTGACAGGTGCAAGCTGTCCATAGGGAAGCTATGTGGCATGTCGAGCATGTCACCCCAGGGTGACAGACACTGTATCCCCTTTGAATAACACCAATATGTTAGCCAACTGTTAAACGTGATCAGTTTGTTGGTATGCTGTGACATCATACTTGGTGAGTGTAAGATGCTAGACAAGGTCAGGGTCATACTGGCCTGGGTTACATGATCACAGAGTTCCTCTATTTATCATGTCATGTTGTCCAGGGAGGAACATCTGAGGTTGTACGCACCAGCATGGACAATGATGGAGCCAGTCCTGAACTTGCTTTGGAGTGACCTGAGTGCATGTGTTATGTGGTGGATCCTGGCATCTGAGATACAGCTCAAAGTGACTATTCCCTTGTTTGGTCTGGTGAGTGGGACGTCAGTGTGTTTGACATTAAGTGTCACCTATTACAAGTGTATCAGGTGTGTTGTTTAGCCTGAAGGGCAGTGACTGTGTGGCACACTGACATTGTGAAGTGTGTGATATGTGGGTATTGTAGTGGGGTAGCAGTTGTTTGTGTGTCTGCTTTGGAGGTCTCTGCTGCTTAGGCAGAGTGTATGTCGAGCCTCTGAATATGTGTATGTGTAATAATGTGGTTTGATTGCTGTCACTATCGGTGTATGTGAGACTAATATGTGGTGTGTGTGGTCAACTTCACCACCTGATAGACTATGCCAGTCATGGGTTGAGAGAGCTCAGCCTCCTGTATGTCAATATTGTTACATCTCTCACATATATGTGAGTGTGTTGGGAGGAGGAGAGGGTTGTCTGTGTACATGAGGCAGATGTGACATTGTGTCATAACCACAATATTCACTAGCTGGACTGGAGAGTACACACAAAACCGACCCCTGGACATGCCAGTATATTATGATGACATGCTCTGTAGCCCGATCACAAAGGATCAGTAGGGTGTTAAGTGTGTAAAAGAGTATAACCAGGATTAGTGCTCAGGTTTGTTGGTGTTTTGTAAAGAGTAGCTGAGAAGGGGTCCAGACTGAGAATCATGACATGTCCTTCAGCTATGTCATAAATAGTAATGTACACTCATATATGTGCTGAGTCAGGGACAACTCTACCTAACTGACAATGCCGACATCCTGTCAGACAGGCCCATATATACATACCCACCTCCTACTGACGATAGTCCCTGACATCATAGCAGGAGACATCACGTGTAGAATGGCTGAACAGCTCCCCCCAAAGCCAAAAGCATGGCCGCAATTGGATTACATTGTTTCCCAATATGTGTCATGCATGCACTACAGAACAAACAGACCCTGCACCTGAACAGTCTGTTGAGCCTCGCCCACTCCACAGGATCTGGAACCGTTGAATGTGTTACAGCAACATATGGCACTCCTCACATGTGTGGGTGCACAACACACCATGGGAAGTATAGTCCAGTAAGCATATAATGTCTGATATGCAAGGCCATGTAGTGCATCTTGGCAGAAGTCATAAACAGAGCTATTGGAAGCTGACAAACACACAACCCTACCAACTGTGGTATGTTCATGTGCAGATCATGGTTCCCAAGAATGCTGCACCATCTGCAAGGCAGTCACCCAGGACATACATCACTGAACAGCACTACACATCTCCCACACAGACTTTGAATAACTCTTCATCAACATCACAGACACATGTCATATCCACAAAACCAACAATATGTGCATAGATATGTGTTGACATATGAAGGGATGTCAATGTGTCCACAGATAGCTCACACAAGGTGAGACTCATGGGGTCCTGTACAAGCTGTTGATACCTGCCAACCTACATGGATCATTCCTGGGATTGCATAAAAATGTGTACACACATTACCATGTCCAGTCTGATGATGTCATCATCCTACAAATATACCAGGAGAACAAAAACCATCCAGTAAAGCATATAGGACGCCATGGTAATGTGTATTTCTGTAGTAACATAACATAGTTAGGTAGGGGTTTGAATCCTGTAAACACTGTGTATGTGTGTGTGTGTGGGGGGGTGATATGTGTGTGGTTTCCTTTGAGAGGAGTATCCTTTTTGGAGACTGGGAAAACACATTAAAAGAGGTACATCCCTCTTTGGAAAGTCTGATGATGTCAGCATCCTACATATATTCAAGGAGAAGAGAAACCCCCAAGTAATGCATATAGCATGCCGTGTTAATGTGTATTTCTCTACTATTATAACATAGGTAGGGGTTTGAATCCTGAAAATGCTTTGTGTGTTTGTGGAGGGGGTGTGTGATTTCCTTTGAGAGGAGTAACCTTTTTGGAGACTGGGAAAACACATTAAAAGAGGTACATCCCTCTTTGGAAAGTCTGATGATGTCAGCATCCTACAAATAAATATTCGAGGAGAACAAAAAAACACTCAGTAATGCATATAGCCTGCCGTGTTAATGCGTATCTCTCTAGTATCATAACATAATTAGGTAGGGATTTGAATCCTGCAAATGCTGAGTGTGTGTGTGTGCCACAGGTGGTCAATGTAGTGTGGGTTTTGCTTTTGGTACGGTATGACATATGTTTCAAACAGTATGTGCATTGCACACATCGGGTATCTGCGTGTCAAATAAATATGTGTACATGTGACCTCAATCAGTACATAGGTGTGAAGCCTGCATACTACATGAATACATTTGTTTCCTTCGACAGATTGTGCCGCTGCTTCTCAGATCATAGGTCACATATGTATGTATGCGTCAAGCCTGGCCAATGTAGTGATCCATAGCCAAGGATATCTGTGCCACACACATCCATGACACGTACTATAGAGTACTGTGAGTGAGGGTAATTGCCGGGGTATATGTCAGACATGTTCATACACAACAATGACTGGCAATAATGGACAGTCATTATAGGTGTACAACAGCCCTGTGGATATGCATGCAGGCCTCTAATGTGTTATGTGAAACACCGAGGGACCCCACAAAACCTATGGATATGTGGATACCAAGGGACAGATGACATAACACATGTTTGTCTGTAAACATTGGTACCCAACATACATGTTGAGGGCTACCACCTATGTGGTACTGTCGGGATAGTATGTATAGTAAATGTGGATGACTACACCATAGTCGGCTTATTGCTATACAGCATGTATTGGACAACAGGTATCTGTCTGTATGATACCCTTGTGTAGGATATGCGTCCCATCCAGGGAATGCAGTGTAGGCCAATGCATGCATTTCCAGATGTGGATGGACATATCCCTAGTGTGTTTTCATGTACCTAAGAGGGCTATATGTCACACAGGTGTGGTCCCAGGAACGTGTGGCGGTCAATACCACTGGTTACTGTTATAGTATAGTACTGGAAGGATCCAACTGCTACTGAGTTCCCTACAACTGTGAGTCATTTGTCAGGACATCATCTAATGATAGTCATGCTGTTGAGGTGGTGTATATTACCAGACTGCAGATTATTGACAGATATCAACAGTGTCACCCACAGCATAGTGCCAACCCATGTCATACACACATGTGTACCCATGTTAGTACATATCTGTAGTAGAATGCATACTGGCCATCGAAAGATACCATGAGATGTTAACAATGTGTAGAGCAGGGTATGTCACACATCCCACGTGTCCACTATGCATGTACATGCAGACAGTGCGCACACACCATTTTCACAGATGTACACCCGCAAATTTGTAATGCACACATCACACATGTACTGCCCACTCACTAACACATGCTGCCAACACTGTACACTTCAGCCAAGTGACACATGGGTGGACAATACATACTCAGACCTAACACTGGTGTAAACAATGCTACAATGACTGTCAGAGCTGTGATGCATAATGCCTGCTCAGATATACCTACAAGGATATCATTACACTTTCCTGTTGGCAACTTGCTACTATTGCTACACTGCTATAATGTCACCCTGTGCATCAGAACCATGTTAGCCTGTTTCTGTATCAATGTTACAGATGACAGCAGGTGGCACAGGTGTCATCATATGCACAGGGTGTGTTGTTGGTTTGCCAGAGCCCGACATTGACCCATCCAATTGACATGTGTGTGTGTGTGTGTGTGTGTGTGTGTGTGTGTGTGTGTGTGTGTGTGTGTGTGTGTGTGTGTGTGTGTGTGTGTGTGTGTGTGTGTGTGTGTGTGAGGGACAACAGTACTGCATGGGCAAATGCTGATGTAATGTGTGTGTGTATGTGTGAGCCCTAGTTGTTTGGTTAATGTGTGTGTGTCTGCATGCACACAAGTCCACCATGTGGCTGCCATATATGGGCGGTTGTGGGACAGCCACAGACTGTACCTGCTAGGCTGTACAGATCACTGCCTCCAGCCATGGATATGGTACCTGTGCCTGGCAGGGGTTCTATGGGCAGTATCGGGTACCAACCCTGACTGGGTACTATCATCAGAGGCAGAGGTATGATGACTGGACCCATGTCCCTGCTGGGACTGGCCAGAGCCATGTGCACGTGGTCTAGTAGGACGGTCAATGGACAGACCAGCCCCAGCATTGCTGGGGCTGGTACTGCCACTACTGGAGCGGCTGTGATCTGTGGTCTGTCTGCGATGACTGCCAGCTGATGCTGTTGCTGACATGCGTCCGCGTCGGCTTCTCATCCATCCCGCACGGTCCTGGCTCATGGCTAACACATTGTGGAGGACATCTAATGTTTCCCTCCAATGGCTATCAGTGACCTCGGTGTAATTCCGGATGGCACCGGCAAGGTTACGGATACTGTCATTGATAGCAGTGTAATGGGCCCTCTAGCGTCCTTAGTCCCTGTCAGGTGTACCGTTCCATATGTGTCTGTGCCTGCATTACGGCCCAGAACATACTGGAGGTTGTAATACCTCTGCGGGCACGTCTGCCAGGGGCAATACGACCAGTGGTGCTCCCCCAATACCCCTGGACATCCGCCTATGTGGTACCATTCCAGTAATCTGGCTATGGCTGCTGTGAGGGGATGCACGTGCCATGGGTACCACACTCTCCTGGTCAATGCCAACTGTATGCTGTTCCTCAGCTAAGGCCATTGGTGATGAGGGATGTATTGGCAGTATAAGTGTGCACATAGATGGGGTTGAACGCTGTGTACTGTCGATTGGTGGACCAATGACAGACCCTGTCAGACCTTCCTGTGCCACAATACATGTCTCATCATCTCTACTATTAGTGGCGGTGACATCAGGTTCCCTGCTGCATTCAGCCACCCCTACCTCAGCACCTGTGGAAGGAAGATAGGAAACACACTTTACAATCTGTACATGATGTTAGCACACATGCACACATGCACACATGAACACATGCACATATGAACACATGCACACATGCACAAAAATACACTGCTCACCACAGCACATACACACACACCAGCAATCCAACACATACACAATAGTGGGTGAAGGTGGGTGACAGTATCACAAGGCAAACAATCACCACACATGTGTCAGCATGCAGAATATGTGTTGCTCAAGACCATGCAGTGCAAGTGTAGACAGCCCTATTTATTGACATTATACATGGCTTTGATGCATGTATGTAGTTGTTCAGTGATTGGCTCCAACACATACACAATAGTGGGTGAAGGTGGGTGACAGTATCTCAAGGCAAACAGTCACCACACACGTGTCAGCATGCAGAATATGTGTTGCTCAAGACCATGCAGTGCAAGTGTAGATGGCCCTATTTAATGACATTATACATGGCTTTGATGCATGTGTGTAGTTGTTCAGTGATTGGCTACACCATGGAACACAATGTGTACATGGGCACAACAGTGCTGTGCAAGTATTATCTGCTCTGCAATGTCATGTGCATCATCACTCAATGGTATACATACCATGGCTGCATGTGTTATCTGTGTGACACATAGATTGCCATGTCTGATTACAGTGTCTGTGTCCATAGCACATAATAGTGGGCACAGGTGTAGCAAATGCATGCAATGTACAGACATGGGATGAGTGGTGCATGTAGACGTGAAGGAATTCCAATGCTCAACATGGACATTGTAGAGTGGTTATGGTGAGTGTGGGACATATTGCAGATATGTTGGTGCCAGCCATGACATGGCATGCTACACGACTACAACATTAATCACCACACATACCCAATGTGTGTCATGTGAACTATACACCCAATAGCATTCCAGGACATATATGTGACTCTTTGTACAGATGGCGACTGCTGTGCAAAATGTGTATACTGGCTTATTTAAGCACACACACAACATGCTATGCATATTGTGTATAGGTGTATATGTTTGCACGCACACAACAATGAGGTGCACAGGAACGACCGCTATGTGTAGTACTGTGGACACTGTAACTGGATGGGGTGTAGTACCATGTGCCATCATCATCATCATGCATCTTGTGGTCACTCAAAGCTACTTCTGTGTAAGAGACTACCACCTAGCATGCTGTACCTGAGCTGCAGTGCCGTGGCTATGTTCACTATTACACAGCCACTTTGTACATGGGTGTATGAGGTGCCCAATAGGGAGGATTGCCTAACATGACTGTGTTATGTATTGAAGAGTGTTGCACAGCCCCATGATAGGCCTCTACCCCTGAGGTACATCATGTGTGTGTGGATGACATGTGGGATACTGAAGTGTTACCTTACAGCAGGTGTGTGGTTACACCATATGTAGCATGTCTTTGTGTACTGTGTATGATAAATGTGTTATGTTGTGTACAGGGGTTGCAACTATGCCTATCCAATGTGCAGTATGGGGTTGCCACAACTGTGTCTTATGCTCTGTGTATTGCATGTCATTGAGGCAGCTACTGACATTACTGGGCTGTGCAACATCTTACAGCAAACATGCACGGCATGCATTATGCGTAGGTGTGTTACGTGTACATGGCCTACACCTCACCTATGACATGCATATTTCATTACCAACATTGCAGGTATAACACACTCACCAGCATGGATCGGCTGCCCTGCTGTCACACCAGAGGGACCTACGAGAATATGAGAGAGTTTGTCAGTGGTCACAACTGTGGCATTCCTACAGTGGGTATGCTAAACTGCAGTACAACAACAGTCAACAGTCACGGGTGTACAGATATTATTCAAACTATCAGTACTGCACAACCATAGGCAGCAGAACTGCTAAACACACAGTACACATCTCACGTAGACATAATCTAACAATACAGTTAACTGTAGTCTACAGATAGGACATGTTACCTGCTGGCTCCAGGTGGACGTGCTGGGTGGCTCCGGCCTCCATTACAACACATGTCAGAGGTTGATGTTGCTGTTGTCCAGCAGCCACCACGCTTAGGAGCAGCTCCTCCAGTCTGGTGAGGGGGGATGAATGGCCACCCCACCACCTGTGGCAAGCTGCTGTCTTTGGATATCAGATGCACACTGCCGGACTTGTCTAATTAAATCACTGCAGTGATGGCGTACCTGCTCATATGTCCGGTTATGCATGCTTATGTCATTTACCCGACAAACAAGTTCCTGCCACAGTGCAGTCTGCTCCTGCTGGTGCTGGCTGCTTCTGGAGAACAGCATTGTGTACTGCTGCAATAGGCTTTGCAGTATCACCTCTTCCTCATCCTCTGTGTACGCTGGGTTGCGTTTGTGGGCCATCTGGCTGAAAAAGATATGAATAATATGTGTGAGAGTGTCCTGTGGCACACCTTACACCTTTACCCACAGATATCACTTTACTGACATATATACCATCCTATTGTCTGTCAGAGGTTACACACATACAATACCACTTATTGGTTCTCAGGCCACAACTAACTAACACTGCCTGGCACACTCTATATATCACACCACTATACAACAGTGCCCGACACACTGTTTGTGACACATTGCACAACCTCAAGACATGGGTGTATATCACACCAATGCACAAACAGAGATGTCATCCATTGCAATGGATGTAAAGTACAGGTACAGTAGTACCAGTCAACTACCCTAGTCATTGATGCCATAGCCCTGCCTAACAGATGTGTACAGTTGTTACTATAGGTGGCATACTGCTGTAACAGAGTATATATGTTGCTGGATACACATTTTTACCCTGTAACACACATATGATTGCAGCCATTGTACAAGCATAATTACACACACATCAGGCAAACATACAATGCACCACTGTATGCCAACACAGATGAGCATTACCTGTGTACCGTATGGTACTGTGAGCCACTACTTACACACCCTTATGCCCGCGTTCTGTCCTCTGTGCAGACTACAGGAAACACACATGACAGTGTTTGAAAGCAATGTGAACACACACCATACTGTGCTGTTTAGGCCTACAGCTTCAGGTAGTACTACAGTTCATATGGGTGATGGATTCACCAGCAGTACCACTCACTAAGCATACATGTATTGCTTTAGCCTACAATGAGACACCACATTCGTCAATGAAGAACTACGTCACATCATATGCCGTACTACTATGTCTGGCTAACAGCACATTACACATCAGTTGCTGTCCTCACAGCTAGGATAGACACTACCATGTCAGATACAACTTCACACTAAGCTATCACACCTTTACAGACCTTACACACATTCAGCATTACACTTATTCAACCTCACATAGCAGTTATTGCATTAAGTACATGTGTGAGTGCATAGTGTCATAGGTAGGTAATATGCTATTGGCCCTAGGGCCTACGGCAGCCTAGCCATATGCTACCCTGGCCTTTGACACACATGTACTTTGATTTCACTTGCCCCTGCCAACCAGAACCACAGAGGTGTTACCTGGGGTGTATTACCAATCTCCCACACAATCATCAGGGGTATTTATGACAACTGCTAAGAAGAACCCTTGTTTGCTATTGCTAGGTGGTTTATTCTGGTGTATGGCATGTCTCTGAGATGGGAACCTATCCCTCCAGCATGTGCTGTTTAGTGAGCTGACAAGGTTTAGGGCCTTAGAGCGTGTATCCTGGAGGGATTGTGATATGTTGCCATGGTGGTTGTCACCCAGCTATGGGTGTGACATACCTCTGTATGTCCGGCAGAGGTCACCTTTGTGTGTCCAGTATGCAATACAGTGTAATTGTGGTTTTGTGAGTCAGTCTGCATAGGGCATCTGTTTGCGGCCAGTATTACCCTTTGGGAGGTATGTCTGTGGCCTTTTCACCTGGTGTAGTTATCATGTGAGGTACATACCACACATGGCATTGTGATGAGTAGAGGGGAACTCTACCCTATACTTCCATAGACGACACACCTGTTGTCATGACACATACCACACAGACAGATTACAGGTGTAGTGTGGCACTGTCTTTATCAAAGCAAAGGCTACTGTCCACCTGTGTCCCATGTTCCCTTATCGTACCTTCACTCTTAGGTAGATCCCTACCTATGCGGTAGTTAATGGGTACACTGTTTTGGGAAGGAGGAATGGAACTGCAGTATCAACACTTGTCTACAGTCCATGCCTTGGTCACCACACACCTGTTGCGGTACATATGACCCCATGTCTCTCTGTCTCTCTCTCACTCTATATGTATATATATATATATATATATATATATATATATATATATATATACAGTATGTCCCATCCATTGCTGTACACATGGATGTACATATAGGCACACGTACAGTCCACCTTTCATGGTGGGGATTTCACTTATGCGACAGTTGTGGGATATACAGGTATGTGATTATATTGCACAGTGTTGTGCAGAATGCATGTGAGTGTCCTCAGCCCATGTAGCATTAGCAGGCCTCACTGGCTGTAATACAGCAGATCTGACATATCTGTCCCACAGCATTTAACCACCACATGACATATATCAGCACTGCCATAGCTGGCCTTAGGCATAGGCCAACTAGGTGGCCGCCTAGGACGCCGCTCTAGCAGGGGTGCTTTTCCAGTATTTACTTGGTGTAGTAAGACAAGGATGGGGGTACCAGGTAGTGTGGTAGGGGGCGCCATGGAGCCCTTTTGCCTAGGCCACCAGTTGACCAAAGGCTGCTCCTGAGCACTGCATGCTGTTTTCTAGGCCACACACTATGACCTACATAGATATATGCACATATCAACCTTCACTGACAGATATCTGTCCACCTGTCACTAACAGTTGCAGTATGTCCTTTGCCCTATGCACATGTGCAGATACAGATAGATACGTACTGCTGCCACACATGGATGATTTGCAGTGTGTAGAGTACTCTTCAGGAACATCTACTACATGCCAACACATACATGTGAGTTACATACCTTGCCTTTGTATTTCCCTGCTCTGTGTGTTACGGTTTTGTAGTTTTTTTTTTTTTTTTTTTTTTTTTAATTGGTGGTTTGTTTTGGGTTTTTGCCCTCTATTTAACTTTCTGTCTCAGTTTCTCACTCTGATCTGTCTCTGTCTCAGTCTATGTCTGTGTCCGTGTCTCTCTCTCTCTCACTCTCTATCTCACAGTACCTGCAATGATATAATTGCATGTGTGGACTGTAGTTACAGCCTGCTTTTCTAGGTATCTACACTTGTGCATGTGACAGCCTCTGCACCAATTGCTGCCCACCATTCAGTAATTGCATGCAGCCTGCTGTGTGGTGATTGCATTACTCACTGTGATTGCAGCCCACTGCTGAAAAATGCTAGGTTAGGTAGGCGTAGCCCTTTCAGCTTTCCAAGGTGGGGCCCATGCTTGTTTGCTCTGGACACCGTTGTGTCAGTCAGAAGGTTGGTATATGTCTCTTATCTGATGCTAGGGTTGAAGCCAGTTATATGCATGTTGTACTCAAACCTGAATGTTGCCGCTTCCAGTACACACTTCTCAGTGTAGACATGTACGGACCCCTCCGAATGCTAATACAGGATACATGGGAGTATGTACTTTTTTCTGACTTACACAGTTAACTGCCATACAAATGTGGTTATCGCACTGTATTCCTGTGGCACATGCAGTGTTTGTGAACTGCTATACTGTAATTACTACGTTACTCACTTCTGAACAGTTTGTGGTTTGTTTGTGTTGACATTAGCACAGGCTGCTCAACACAACTGGACATATTTCAGTACTGCGTATGCCTACCTACACCCTGGTTTTTGCCTGATTACACAGGTGTGTTGTACCTTTGGGTAGGGGTGCAGAACTGCAAAGAGCATTTTTATTATGATGTGAGGTTTATCTTACTGAACATACAGGGTTGCTGTGTACCTGTTAGTCTGTCAAAGCAAGTAGTCTGTCTGTGTAGCTCACACCTGTGGACATATCCGGATGGTAGCTAGAGGTTAGCCTATTATACTTTGTCTGTGCACCACACCAGTCTTTTCAGTAGTGGCACATTGGCATTGTCACAGTTGTTTGCTAGCAGTACATGGCTACATCCTGTGATATTTCTGTGTTGCACTCCTACATAAGGGCATGCTTGTGGAACTCCTTCCAAAGCTATTTGCAGAGTGTGTAACAGCAGTAATGCTGATATGCCTGTGTGTTTCTGCCTCTGCCAGGCCTCACATACTCTCAGGTATATATTTGAACGGCCTCAGTGAAAGGTACATATAAGTGAGATACACCTGCAATATATTACTGACATATTGCAGTTGAGACTTTCTTGGGAATCAGAGCATATGTATAAGTACACCTTTTCTGACGTGCAAGCAGTGTCTATTCTCACCTATTGACATTATTCACTACGTGTGATTCCACACTTGTCTGCCTACAGTTAGTACTTTTCAGAGTGATTCAGTGGGGCACAGCTAACATTGGTTTACAAATCAGGGACATCCCTGTAAATCAGTTACAGTTTGGGAGTCTGGCCTCTGCCCTATTCACCTTTGCCAGTATGTATCCTGGTCTGATACTGTGTGGTGTTTGTAAGGTGCTACTGTAACATTATTCCCTGCTAGGATGGCTGGTTCTCCTTTCACAGTCATGTCATGCAATTCCACAACAACTGCTGGTAAAGACCCACAGAACAGGGTGTGTGTTATACCATTCCTATTTTCCATTTACATTTATTGTAATTCATGATATATTTATGTCAGAAGCAAGCTATTTGTATATCTGCTGTGGTTTAGTGGTAATTCATGCAGTCTATTGTATCAATGGTCTGGGGTTCGAAACTGGCAGAGGTTTTTTCTTTTGCTGCTCAGCAGAACAAGGGCCCTGCCATAGAGTGACTAAGGCACTTTTAAGCAGTTGTAAGCAGGCTTGCGCTGGTTTGCGTGATGCTTAGCGATGCTTAGCTAAGCGCACACATGCACACACTTGCTTAAACCCGCTTACTACCGCTTAAGAGTGCTTACTCCCGTTAACCCCCACGCTAATTTCTTTTAAAGAAAAGAAAATGGGGAGATAGGAAAGTGGTGAAAAAGGGGACACAAAGAGGGCAGACAGTAGGTAAACAAGCTCGGGATGTGCAGGATGGGTGTAGGGAAGGTCCATAGCTGCCCATTTCTGTAACAGCAACAGCTGTGCATATGCAATGAATTTGCAGTGAAATTTGAAACCTTCCACCCCTGGGAGAGGGGTGAGGACAACAAAGTATGTTGTACTACTAATTCTAATTATCAGTTTACATGTCCAATGGACATGTGTGCGAAATGGGCATATTTTTTTCTTGTGGGTACAGATTGCCTTTTTTTTTTTCAGGTGAGAGTGGGAAGTGAGGTAGAGGAAGTAGGTATGTCCGGGGATGTAGGTTGGGAAGGTAAACAGACAAGACAGGCAAGATGCATACAGGGGTGGTGTATGACATATGGGGTAGGTCAACAGAACTGACGGGGTTGGATGTTTGGAAATCGCAAGCCCGTGAGCCCACAGATGGTAACAGTGGAACTGAGATCCCCACCCATGGGCAGTCACCACTGCACCTTCACAGCCCCGGGGGTGGCTGTGCTGGGGACTGTGTAGGACGGGCAGGCTCACCCGTGAGACGTGCCACTCTTGCCTCAATCTGGCATAGGGGATCAGCGACTGAATGCTGGATCTCCCTATGCACCACAACCCGGACCCTTCGAAGGGTGACAGGTGGCCCTTCTCCGCCCACGCTTGCACGGGGGGGATGAGCCCCATCCCCTGCATCGCTTCCACCCAAGGGTGGCACAGGGCCAACGAAGGAGGAGAGCCCGGGCTGGGCACCGGACCTGCTGGTGCCAGGTGCACTCGCCAGCTGAGGAGGGACAGGTGGGTGTGCTGGGACCGGCCTTCCCATACGTTCTGTGATTAGGTGTGTTTAATTACAACATAAGCAAAACAGCATTCCAGATTACTTGTAACAGCATGCAGTAATATTCCCATTAACCCAACACACCAAGGTTACAAAAGTTGAACAGCAAGCATAACACATGCATATATTGAACGACAGTGGATATTCCAACAGCATGCAGGGATGTTTGGTAGCAACAGGCCACCATGATTGTGGTGTTTAAACAGGGCACATGCATCAACGTGAATGCAAATATTTATAGAACAATAGGACATATGTCCCAACAAATATTTAAGATTACACATACCCATTGAGGTGTGGAATTGCATGGTTTATGCACATACAGTAGGGTGTAGAAAAAACCTTGGTTAACATCTTATAATGACCTTTTAGTCTACACTACATTCCTAGTGACTGCAAGTGTATATCCCCCACATGTATTATTACACTTGCCACCATACCTTAGGTTGTGTAATGGATTTGGCTAGTTCAATATATGCCTGACCTATATCTGACATACTAACTGTCCAGGATGCAGATGTTACTGCTACATATTTCTTGATTGCATTTATATTTCTTTATCTACATATCTGGGATGTTTTCACATGACATTTCCACTTCAATTTGTACAGAACCCTGCATTTCTCGAAACACACTCACATTTCTGGGGAAAAATAACATGCTACACGTGTGCCAGATTTACTTATGCATGCCAGCCAGTAACTGACTATTGTGGACTGTATATATGTTTCACAGCTACTAGCACTTCCATCCCCCACTTTATATGGGACTGCACAACTCTGGGTTGCCAGCACTTTTTCAAACAGTACTGTTTGTATAACGCAAGGGTACAACAACATTTCAAACTCTGTGACACAGACACACTCCGGGTTTTAGACCTTTATTAATGACATTACACACTTTTCCACAGGCTCACTCCTTTATTTGTTTTAACGGTGTATATGGCAGACATGTTCAAGACATATTATACCTTTATTAATAGATTAGAACACTCTTTTTTCAGGCTCACTCACTTATTTTATATGACAATGCCTGCAGAGATATTATTCCAGACATATGTTACCTTTCTTAATGGGTTACTACACTAATTTTCTGCCTCTCTAACGTCTTTATCTGACAGTATATGCAGAGGACTTATTCAGGCAAGTTTTTGGCTGTATTATTGGACTGCAACACTTTCTTTCATGCTCTCTCCCATATTTTATATAACAATACATGCAGAATGATCACTAACCTGCCTGGTGGCACAGCCTTAGCAGCCTATCAGCATAGGCTTGCTGATTCACAGCATGGTCACCTGCAGCTGTAAAGTAAATTAAGGGATATTGAGACATACCTATCCATTATACATACTCAATTATCAATTCTTACATACTACATTCCATGGCTGCATACTCAGTTATGGGGCATCCTGCATCCCACGAGCCTCCTGTATCCATTGGTTCAGGTGGTCCTGCTTTCGTCTCTTCAGGTCTGCTTGGTGGTGACGGACCTGCTCACCAGTCTGAGGAATGCCTGTGGCACTGGTGAGGTCATGAGCTAACCGGTTCCAAGCCTCTGCCTTGTACTCCATCCCTTGGAAGTGGCCCTGCAAGAGTCTTGACTCATGACGGTGGACAAGGAGCCAAACCATGCATTTTGACTCCTTGATGCCCCAACGTTGCACTCGGAAGCATGTTCCCTCTCCGACACCAGACATTCTAACTGCAGATGTGAGCTACAATCAGTTATGGCATATATTCCCACCTGTGGGGCTTAAATATGCCACATTTCCCACACTTTTTTGTGATTGGCCATTTTTTTTAATTCTTGGCTGACTGCAGACCTGTTTAGTAATGGTTAAACTACCATTAGTAAGTATATGTATGTTAACAGTGGCTGTTTCCCCCCATGTTGTCATGGCTTAGTGGTTCTGTACTTTGCTTCTGATGCACAGAGTCCTGGGTTTGAACCTTCTCATTCATTTTATTTTCATACTGTCCAGACAGGCTAGGGGGTGTGGCTGCTTTTAAGCAACTTTGCTCTACGTTGCTCCTCGGTGCCCTACGTTGCCCTGGTTCGCGTGGCGCGCACATCCGCACAAACAAATTGCGCTGGTTAAAGTGCTATTAAACTATGGGCAACTCCATTGCACCGGGTAAAGCGCTATTTAACTATGGGCAACTCTATTGCACTGGGTGAAGCTCTATTAAACTATGGGCAACTCTATTACGCTGGGTGAAGTGCTGCTTAACTGCAGGCAATTTTATATCATGATCCTTTAAAATATTTATTTTGTTCACTGATACATTGGCCATTTCACTGCTTTTTAGTAATGTTTAAACATATTTGGCAGGTATTATTCCATATACTGATTTAAAAAATAAACACGAAGTGGAGTGGTGGGACTCGAATCGTGAATGCCTCTTTTTTATGCGAACACTCTACCATTACACTATTGCTATTTGGTGTGATTTGCATAAACATTCTTTCTTATGCTCTTCCATGTCAGAATTGCTAACTGTAGCTAAGCAATGGGCACATCCACGCATACACCCGCAAATACGGGCAGCTATTTTGGGAATTTAAAAAAAAATGTAATGTTATGAGTTTTAGAACTGTGATGGGGGTTTACAATATCAAGGAGTGTGGTGTTGGGTGCAGGGACATTTGAGCGGACTCGCTCTTGTGTATTTGCTTTTACTTTTAAACACTTGCTGGGGCGTGGACATTTAGACTGCTCGGCAGTCGGACACGCCCCCTGCTTTCTTACACGGTCCGTGTAAGACTTACGGTTGAGTGAGCGTGCCCTCATGCATATTCATGGCACGCTGACATCATACCGTTCAACTGCAGCCTCCAAGTAAGACTTATTAAGTCTTACACGGAGGATTCGTGAATCCAGGGGAATAATTTTAAAATACAGTATACTACATATTTTGACTGCAATTCAGACAATGTTGTTTATGCAGCTATCTGCACATTGTGTTCAGCGTTTTATATTGGTAAAACAATACGTAAGCTGTCTACAAGAATCAAGGAGCATTGTGCGGCTATAATAAAATGTGATTTTAGTAATGCCCTAGCTAAACACTGTCATATATGTTCTTTGTCTACAGGATTCAAATTCATTGTGCTTGATTATGTTCATATGTTTTTTGGGGATAGAAATACTTTATTGGAGGTTAAAGAATTAAGATGGCAACTAAGGTTAAATGCTAATGCCCCACCTGGTCTAAATGAAAGTTTAAACATTAAATGTTTTTTTGAAATGGCACAACTAACTACACTTTTACTAGTGGTAGGCTTTGTTTACATTTGAACAGGGTTCTTATTACATTATACATGATTCAGTTGGCGGAATGTCTTGCTTCAACAGGTTTCTTATTACATTATTCATGAGTTATATTTCCTAATTGGTCTACAGTATAACTTGTCATTTTACCATTACTTTGGTTATATATACAGGATTCTATTGTAATTGTATATTATTCTGAAGAAGTCCAACATATTAAATTGGATGAAAGCGCTAATTACTGGTTGTCAGTGTGTTTTTTCGACATTGCTATTGGATAATTCTGATTTTTACGAATTTTTTTTGGATATATATATATATATATATATATTTATATATACACACACAGACACACACACACACATGTATATATATATATATATATATATATATATATAGGTGTACCAGAAATGATAGAAATGAAACAAAATATATACTAGGGGCGAGATTATGCTTTTTTCTCCACAGTTGTTGTGTGACTTCGGAGTTCGTATTTATAATTAGCAAGTGGTGTGTGGTGGGTGCAGGTGACCTTGTCCTCTGCAAAAACATTGAGGAAAATGTATACCATTTTTGTTGGAGTCATCATGTTTTTAAATGTGGTAAGATTGTGTCACATTTTTCAATGTTTTCGTAGGAGCCAAACACCCCCTGCACCTTCTGCTAAATGTATTTCATTTTTGTTAGATTCTTCATATTTTAAATGTGGTGAGATTATGTCATGTTATTTAATGTTTTTGTAGAGGACAAGCACCCCCTGTCCCCCCACACCTCTTCCTAATTATATATATATATACCAAGTCCAAGGTTATGCAACAGAGGGGAAAGAGCACAGACTTTCCTCCAATATAACATCAATTTTGTCAGGATTTTTCAATTTAGATATTTCTCTGTCAAGCTTATGTTGTTTAGATCATGTTTTGGTATACACGCACAACACACACACACACACACATATATATATATATATATATATATATATATATATATATATATATATATATATATGTGTGTGTGTGTGTGTGTGTGTGTGTGTGTGTGTGTGTGTGTGTGTGTGTGTGTATATATATATATATATATATATATATATATATATATAGAGAGAGAGAGAGAGAAAGAGAGAGACACGCACACATTTATATGTTTATATCTATAGCTATATCTATATGGCTCCGTATCACATTGTCGAAAGTTCAAATCTCCGAAGGCAATATGGCCGAGACCATATCGTCAAAGATACGAATTGCTGACAACTGTGTATTGGGATCGGATCGCTGTACATTGAGGAACCTGGGATTTGCTGTTTTTCTCACTGTACTGCGATCGAAGAGTTGGTATATTTAAGTTGTTGAGGGTGTGGGGGTACAGGGGGGTTCAGCCCCCCTGCAAAGACATACAGGTAAGTTGTTCTATGTTTTTATCACTTTTTTGGCAATTCAAGTCTTCGGCGATATGGTCTCAGCCATATCATTTTCAGAGATTTGAACTGTCAGTGAAGTGATAGTGATCCATATATACACACACACACACACAAACATACTCAGATTTGCAGTAACATACGCTTATTCATTGACTATTTTCTAGTCATTTTTAAAATTACAATTTGTAAAGTATTCCACTATAATTTAGATAGGAAAGGGACTACTTCCTCTAACAAAATTAAAAAAAGAAGTCCTTTAGATTTCCTAAACCACAGGAAGAAATTACCTCTATTTGCTAAACACAATATTGACTGATAGGATGACCATTATATGGAAATAATGGACTTTACAACAGTGGGACTGCCCTCTGCCTACAGTATCAGGGCATAGCTCTCAACCTGGAAACATCAAAAATCTGGACAATGGCCCTTGAAAAGTAAGTGCAACTGGACAAATATTGGGATGCTGATTAACATTCAAATTTGCACATATAATCGTGTAAACCCACCCACTCCATTGGAATTGTGGGATATCAACATGAAGATTAAGTCACTAAATAATAATTAATAATGGCAAACATTTGAATTTCAGACTTCATATCCCTCAGAAAATACAAAATAATACAAAACCTGTTATTCCAGCAACTATCTGAGTTTACAGGAGCAAGATTTAAAATCTGTCCCTATTTTTGGCTTTGTCCAGATTTCTTGCTCTGAGAGACTGAGAGGTATGATCCACATATTTCTAAAAAAAACAATCAGTATCATAAAAGCTGGGCATTAGTAAATGATGTACTGCAAATGTACACTGTCTGTTGGTCCAGCATCAGCATTTTTTTTACAATAGATATATGTTTGCTTGCCGGTCTTCTTCTTTAGCATTGCCCCCCCCCCCCCAGTAAGTTCAGTGGAGAAAATAATTAATGGTGAACAACATGAAATCACCACTTTATATTTCATTTCTTACATATTTAAGAGAAGCATGGTGTTAATGTTAATTCACCACTTTATGCTTTAGCTCCTAGGTGAAGAGGCTTGTCAGTTACACTTATCCACGGAGACATTTTGAGATGTCCCCCTCCACTTTAGTCTCAGAATTAATGTTCACTCACACTGTAGTTCTGTGAAATACCTAATGGAAAGAAAGCTGTTGTTCACTTGTTGAGTGGTGGCCTGTCTGTTTCCCCACCTTAAGAAGAACAGCATTTGGGAGGGTGAAATTTAAATTATAACAACTGATTTTCTAAACAGGTTGGCAGTTATACTCACTTGGAGATGGAGAGAAGCTGCTATCCTTTACCAATGGTGGCACATATTCCTCTTTTTCTGCATTATCCAGCTTTACTGCAGCAACATCAAAAGCACTGAGTGTCCCTACTGGACTCGGGGTCTCCCTGGATACCTGAGAAATGTGTAGATGCCTAATTGTACTCGCACCAGGACCATCCCCAAGAAAAAAAGTTTCATGTTTAGTCTTTCTGTCTGACATGAGGCCTTCCAACCTAAAAGAAAGCCTAGACACTTTAACCTGTCCAGTAGCTGCTGAGCAGTTGGCACCTGGCAACCTGTGAAATTGGACTATCCTCTTTAGTTAAGGAAGTGGTGGAATAAAAATCCTTTAAAGCTGGTAGCAAATTCAATCTCTCAGTGGTACACTGTAATCTGACAAATTAGTACCCCCTTGTGACCAGCAGCAGAAGTATATGCATACAGATGCAGACCGGAGCAGCCACCCCAACCTGCAATTAGTGCAGCCAAACAAACACTGGAAAACGTTATACGAAGTTTGAGTTGACATTGCACAAGAGCTGCAGCCAATCTCATAGTAGTCTGCGTGTGACATCAGAAGACATCTATGTGATTGGTTCTTGAAGAAATCTTCTGAAGAGCTACTGCTGGGCATATCATAAATCAATTGGAAAAGAAGGGCAGGGTTCAGGAGAAGAGTTGTATCTGAGAGTGATGTTTTTTTTTTTTTTTTTTTTTTTATCAACTCGTTCATCAGAAAAGTTAGTTTGCATTGCCCGAAAATGTTGACTTAAGACTTTGGATGATGCTGACATTTAACTAAGTATGTGTATGCCTTACTCTGGTAAGCATTTACTAAGACTTGTTGACACAACTTTTAAAATTTCTCTATCTCTTAATTACTGCTGCTGGTGTTCAGGGTCACAGCTATTGCTGTAAATTGTTTTCTGTTAAACCATTTGCTGACTTGAGAATAAAAATTAAAACAAAAATCGGAAATTGAAGGGGCCACTCAGAAATTCGTGGTACCCCATTATTTTGCTCTCAAAACCTGTAAATACTGAGGAATTCGGTGCAGTTGAGAAGTACATTTCAAGCCTCAGCGCACATCTAAGTGGTCTGTTATTTCTCCTATAATGCCCATTTAGTTGGGCATTATTACTTATTCACCAGTGGTTACTACTAGCTATACCTTCATACAGGAAAACCAAGTAAATTCAAATGAACCAAAGAAACACAAATGCGCGAAACGCTCTGAGCTACAAGAAATAAATGTTAGCGCTTTCGTTTACTGACATAAGTAAACTTCTTCAGATAAAGTACAAGCAACACTGCTTCATTAAATACAAACAATTAATTACATCACCAACAACTAAATTGAGTTCCATGCCCACATTTAAAGGGAAAAAGTAAAAAAAAAAAAAAATATATATATATATATATATAGAAAGCTCAATAAACCCTTTCTACACATGAAATGCAGACTTTAACATGAACATCTCAACTAAATATTAAACATTACATAATTTACAAAAGTGCATATAATATCCGCTAAAAGCAAACTTTGAAAAATTATAAATGCATCAATGTAATAAATAAAATAAATACATAAACTAGAAAGTCAGAATTCATCTTTCAAGGGATTTCAGTTTAAGAATACATTTAATGGAAAGAAAGTCATTTGACTCATTCTTGTGGCTCTGAGCGTTTTTTTTTTTTGCCCATTTGTATACCTTCATACAAATAAGTATGTTTTGTTTTCATACTCACAATGAAAATAAAATTGTACACTGTGAAAGTTTATACATTATATGCATTATTTGATTTTACAGCATGACCAGACACACACACACACACACACACACACACACACACACACACACACACACACACACACACACACACACACACACACACACACACACACACACACACACACACACATGTACCTGTCCTGTTTGGTCATCATATCTTGCCTTGTTCCTCTTGAATCCAAAATTGCTGTATAACCTATTGCTTCCTTAAAGAAAATTTCTTTGGTAACGTTAATGCATTTTCTATATTTTACTTTTTGATTTTTCCAGTTTTTAAAATCATAGCCATAAAACATATGCTTTGAGATAGAGTAATTTATAAAAAAAAATGGTTAAGAGATATAGCTTTACTAATGTTTGTAATATACTGGTGTAATTTCTTGCTAAGCTGATCATTACAAAAGCTAGCAAGTAAAATATGTTGCATATGGAATAAGCTTAAGAAAGGGCAGGTATGAAGTATTTGCCAAGTTTGATCTTAAAGTACTTGAAATGCCACTATATTTCAAACCATTTTTGGTGTGTTACCATGCAATATGATACATATTGTCATAATTTTTAGCTTCAAGCCTAAAGGCAAAAATTGTAACATAAAATTCATCTGTGATGATGCATGACACATATTCCGCACATAATTCTGAATTCCCACAGCAGTCTGTCTCATTTTCTTTCATTGTGGTGTGAGGCTACCAGCTGTAGTTAGATTTTTTTTCTTTATTAGATTGTGTTTATGATTTTTGTGTTTACAAAATATGCAGGACATTGACAAATGTGAGATAATATTTTCTTTCTCTTTATAAAGGGATACAGCACAAATGGACAGAGTTCTTTGATAGCTCAACTACTGCATTTTGTGACATCAGGGAACTCTGTCATATATAATAATTTTGTTCAGACACTGGCTTTACATAAGATGGTCACAACAAGGGAAGAGTTCTAATGAGAATGGTTGTGGAATTACATCTACTAAAATTGCTTTGAGACAAGAAGAAGCACCTACATCATGCAAGCATTAAAAATTCTCATTAAGTAATACTACTTATCAGTTATTAACGACCACTGCTAGATTCCAGGCACAAATCTAGAAATTAAAATAAAAAAATCTGAAACTTACTACTGTTCTGCTGAGTAATCCCAACATAGGAAAGTAAACTTTCTGTTTTTATTGAGAAGGTTCACAGGTACTATTAGGCTTGCAGTCCAGGTGACTACTGAGTAGCTTAGCCCAAATTCTGAGTTGCCCCCAAGCACTGTCTGGTTAAATGTCCGGCTCAAAGTTCACAATAGGCTAATAAGGGCTCAGGGACTCAAAACACATAAAACAGGAACTACAGCTCACATCCCTAGCCCTCTTTACCAACTGCCATTCTCAGTAACTGTTTCAAGTTACTGCTTGGTTAGTCTAAATAAAAAAGTTCACTTCCTAGAATCTCTCTTCACCCTAGAAAATGCTGACATGTGTGAATTCACTGAGACATGTTTTAAAGCCATTGAGAGTATACGGGAAGTGCAAGGCTATAATGCCTTCCACACATTTAGACCAGCTACTACACAGACAGGAACTACAGGTGGTACATCAAAAATAAATATACCTCAAGGCTGATCAAACAGGACAATGCACAACTTCTCCATCACAGGCAAAATCCCATACAAATTTCTTGTAAGCTATAGGTCCCCCTATGACCCAGGAATCCCATAACATGTATTTAAACTTATTTGAAACACTCACCATCCAACCCAATGCCATATTCATGGGTGATTTTAATTACCCCACTATTAAATGGGAATCATATAAAACAACTAATGTACAGACATAGAGATTCTTGAATTTTGTAAAGACAAACTCCCTGGACCATATTTGGGGTACCAACATACTGGATCTGGTCCTCACTAATATGGGGGAGTGCTGTGCACTGCCTAGTGTAATGTCTTTTCTGGTAAGATGAGACCACAAAATGGTCTCCTTTAAAGTAAAAGTAAAACCTGGAACATCAGCTAACCCTGGAATATACAGAAACTACTATAAGGCTAACTTTCTACTATCAAGTAATAACCTGGCAAAATTTCAAGCCCCCATAAACCCTGAGAACACTGCTGTCTACATGGAACTGTTCACAGAAACCCTATAAAAGCCTTATACAGAGGCAGCTGTACCTACCAGGAATAAGTACAGAAATAACTCAATAAACAAGCCAGCCTGGTGAAATCAAAACATCAATAGGCCGTATAACAGAAGGAAGAAATTCATGGCTGAAAAGCAGAATGTGCAGCACCCAGCAGGATAAAAGCACTCTCATCAAACTAAACAAACAACTCAGATGACAAATAAAGTCTACCAAAGCCAAATTTGAGGTAAATTTGGCCTCCCAGGACAAGGACAACCATAAGGCATTCTTTAGTTATGTCCACATCCTCAAAGGCCATACACAATTGTGTGCAGAGCTCATTGTTAATGGAGTCACTTATACTGAGCCAGAAGATGTAGCAAACCTACTGGCCAATAAATTTAGCTACAAGTTTGCCCCTTGCTCCCCCTCAACCTCCCCTCTCTCTGAGGCCACAAACACTGCATCACTGGTCCCAGATAATATCCCGAGATGCCATCTAAATCGCATGAAACATGACCTATCAGGCGCTCTGGAATTGCTATTTAACTGTAGCCTCCAAATAGGGTTTGTGCCTCGTAAATGGAAAAATGGCAACAGCCATCCCTCTGCACAAAGGTGGGTCATCTACAGACCCTGAAAACTACAGACCCATAAATCTCACTAGTCTCCTGTGTAAAGTCATGGAAAGAATTATCATGGAAATGATAAATAATGATATAGGAAACCTCCAGACACTGGACCCAACCTAATTTTGTTTTGTCAAGGGCAGGTCATGCCTACTCAACCTGGTGAACTTCTTTGAGAAGGTCACCAAAGTAATGGCTGAAGGCAAAATGGTTCACACTGCCTAACTTGACATGGCCAAGGCATTTGACTCAATACCCCACTGAGGCATTGTTGACAAACTCAAGAGGTTAGGTATATACCCTTATATAACCTGGTTTATAGCCAGCTGGCTCACAGATAGGCCCAGGAAGTTAAAACTGGGGAGTCCACTTCTACAAAGAGGTCAGTCACAAGCACAGTCCCTCAGGGATTGTCCCTGGGGCCACTCCTTTTTGGCAGTTACTTCTCTGAAGTCAAGGCCAATGTCATTCTCTGGCTGTCTAAATTTTGCAGATGATTCCAAATTAGGAGCAGTCACAGAATCCCCAAGAAAACAAATGTTCTCTGGGAAGGGCTGACATAGAATAATAACTGATGTCAGAGCCATTGACTAGAAGTATATGCCAATAAATACATAACAGTAGTGTCCTTTAAGAAGTCATCCACCCATATTAACTATCATATTGACAACACACCACTAAAAACTGACCCAGTGATCGGGGACTTGGGGACACACAAAGATAGTAATCTAGATTTAAACCATTATGTGTATGCAGTAGTGAGGCAATCATTCTATGTTGTGTGACTTATAAACAAAGGTATGACATCTAAGTCCAGGGAGGTCATTGTTCTACTGTATTCAGCATTCTTCAGACCTATCATTGAGTACAATACCCTCTTTTGAACTTTCTGGAGGGTGACTCAGTGAGGAAAAATGTGAAGATGCAACATACTTCTTTGGACATTGCTGTTAATTTGATTAAAATGTTTCAGGATTCATGGCTTGTTAAGTTGGACACCAAGAGGGCTTTTCATTTGTTATCAGCTAGGGTGGAGTTTTATTTTGATAATGCAATGTCCATGGGTTGTACCACAGCATGTGCTACTTTTGAGAGGTTCATTTCAGCCTTGCAGTGGTTGTGATGTCAGTGGATTTCAAGTTAGCAAAAAAGTTAATTATCTTGATGATTTCTTGTTGACTGGGGAGGAGCAACAGCATACTTGTCAACCTCTTAGTGCAAGAAATCTGGACAAATCCTGACAAAATAGGGGAACAAATGCCCAAAATCAGGGACATATTTTAAATATTGCTCATATAAACTTAGAAAGTTGCTAGAATAACAATATTTGTGTTAGCATGCATTTTCTGAAGGATATGAAGTCTGAAACTCAAACACATGTCATCATTTAGTGGGCCGGATTCATGAAGGCTTGCACGGAGTCTATGAGTAAAGTAAGACTCCAGCTAGCCAACATGTCTGCCGAGCAATCCAGGAACAGCCAGCAGGGGTGTGCAAGAGAGCACCTAAAATGACTCTTGAATGGACAGTGTTAGTTTATGCAAATTACCTCATTTGATGTTGACAGCTATGCAAATGAGGTAAATATGCGATCCAGGAAACACTAACCTGTCTGAGTAAGAGTAGTGTTATTTGTAGAAATGTACTCGGTTGGCAACTGAGTACCGTTCTGCAAATAGCAAAACGGAGCTATGACAGTTCCAAATAAAAGATGCATCCAGTTGAGGAAGCATGCCAATGGCCAAATATATGGCCATTGGCATTTTTATCCGTTGCAAAATAATAAAAAAATGTATTTTTTTTTCCTCGATCGATGCTTAAGCGTAGCGCAGCGCCGCGCAAATGTGCGGCGCTCTAAAAACACTAAAAACAAAATATAAAAGCCACAAATAGGTATATTATTCAAAATATTCATCTGCCATGCAGGTGAATGGCAGGCTGAAGACAACATGGCTACTGAGTAGTGGTTGCTAAGGGGAGAAGCTCAGTCTGAGAGATGTAACCAAGCATTAGTAGGCAATCCTATGCAAATGAGTATAAGGATAGAGAATCCCAAATTTCCCTGCCATGTGAACCATGTCCCTAGAGTGTAAGAGTAGGATTAGGGGAGTAACAGAGTAGAAGATAGGTGACATCATGAGGGGGTATGTATCAAAAAGACTGTAAGCTTATTGGAGCAGAGTGGCATGTGTTTGCTGTGAGTTACTCAGGATTGGAAGAGGCATGTCTACAGTTGTCTAAACTGAAACCCAGAAACCGAAGGTGTACGCTGTGGCTATCACTGAAGTTTCTTGCAAAGCTGCTTACACTGTGTTCGCACGTGTGCGCGCCTGTAAACCCGTCTAAGCCTGTGTGCATATGTGTGCACCAGGGTAAGCCTATGTTAGGCCGTCTAAGCCTGTATGCATGAATGTGCACCCGTCTAAGCCCATGTAAGCCTGTGTAAGGCTGTGTGCGTGTGTGTGCACTCGTGTGCGCATGTTTGCGCTTGTTTGCGCAGCGCTGCCCCCTGTGGAAACAAAAATGGGGAAAGGAAGGAAAGGAAGTAGTAGGAAATTAACCAAGAAGAATTAGCAGAGTTGCCAGGTGAAATCAATCAGAATCAGCCAATTACACAGGCAATACACTAGCCCAGCCCAGCCCAGCACTTAAAACTCTGCAAACAACATTCCCCCATGTTTTTTCTCAGAAACACTGCAACATTGCAGTCCACAAAGAGAAGTGAAAACTTAAAAAGCTTAACTGAGACAAAAAAATGTTAGGGACTGCCATTGCTATTATAAGGTGACATGTGAAAGATGCTGAGGGTGGTGCCATTGTGAATGCTTCTGAGCAACCCACAGTGAGGAGAAGGAGAAGAGTGTACAGACCCAGGGTAACCTACCAGGGACTACATGAGCTGGAGATAGTGGAGCACTATAGAGTGGACAGAGAGCTCCTGCAGCAAATTGTTGAGCTGTGCAGGCCACGCCTCACACACAGAACCAACAGAGGGGAACCCATCCCAGTGGAAACCAAGGTATATGTTGGCCTAAGAATGCTAGCAACAGGTACCTTCCAGAGACCAACTGGTGATATGATGGAGATTTTACAGGCATCAGCATCCAGGGTACTGCACCAGTTCCTGAATGCCATGTCAGCATATGTCGGTGATCATGTATATTTCCCCAATTCCCATGAGGTATTGGCCAACAACATGCATCTCTTCCATCAAATAGCAGAATACCCTGAGGTAGTGAGTGCAATTGACTGCATGCACATACACATCAAACACCAGCCAGTGAGCAGGTTAGGGCCTACATCAACCACAAGGGCTTCCACTCCATCAACTGCCAGGTCATGTGTGATGCCCAGGGCATAATACTGAATGTGTGTGCTGGCTGCCCTGGAAGCTACCACGATTCCCATATCTGGCATCTGTCGCAGCTGTACCAGACATCCAGACATTTGCCAATGGGGACATCCCTGATGGTCACCTAGTGGGGGATGCTGGATACGCACTGGAGCCGTGGCTGATAACACCCATCAGAAATGCACACACACGTGAACAAGGACTCCATAATGAGGCACATGTACAAACACGAAATGTAATCAAGCATGTGTTTGGGATGCTGAAGTCACGGTTCCGTTGCCTGGACACATCTGGTGGAGCCTTGCAGTACTCACCAACTACATGTACCCAAATTGTCATGGTGTGTGCCATGCTACACAATATGATCCTGTGAAAACAGCTGCAGCAGGAACAGCATGGGGCAGGGCCAAACAGCCCCCCACCATTGCCAAGTCCTGCACAGGCACAGCGTGACTCGGAGGAGGACCAACCTGAGCCTACCCCAGTAGGCAGAAGGAGGTGTGCCCAGTATGCCTTAGCCTTGGCAAAGAGGCAACGCATAGCACATACACTGGCTCAGTAGGAACCCTGGAAATGATACCTCCTTCTGACTCGCACATAAAATAATAGAGATGCCTAACTTGACACTTCCTGTTTCCAAACATGTATAGGGAGTGTAGTATGTGCATCTGACATAGGCAGCCCTGCAGCACCACCTGAGGCGTGATTGCCATGTTTTAAGCAATATAAAGCAGTGCTAAGCAGCTTTTACCAATATCTAGTATATGTAAACAAAATTGCTCGTGCCAACTAGCGCAACATCGGGCAATGTTGAGCAATGTTGGGCAAGGTTGGGCAAAGTTGAGCAAAGTCAGTTAAACATGCTCATATCTGCTTTACTGTTCCTTAAGCAGTCTGGTCTGCCCAGCATGAAAATAAAAAGCAATGACAGGGCTCAAACCCAGGATACTGTGCACTATAGTCACAGTACTGAACCAGTAAGCCATGATAGCATTTCAGTAGCACAGACACAGCAGGACAATTGTACACTAATGCAAACACAAAGAAATGCAGTATCATGCCCCTAAAGAGGCAAATTGGTAACCACCCCCACATGCCTTTGCAGGCAGAGAACATCAGGCTAGGCGGTGTGATGTGGGTTGTGTAGGCTATGAAGTCGCAGTGTAATATACGTGACATTGGATGCTAACATCAGTAGTATGCCTCAAGCCACTATGATAGGCAACAGTACAGACTGAAATGATGTCCTGTACATAGCAGTGCAGGCATAGCAAATGTGTATAAGTGTCAGGTGAAACCCACATCCTATGTACACCCACAGTAACAATCAGGTGTGCCCCCAGGTAGAAATGTACAAAGAATAGCTGCCCCCCCTGTATGTAGAAATGTTGATAAGTCTATGCAAAGTGTTGCATGGAAGCCCTGCAGGCACAGCATGATCCCTGTTGATCTATGACACAAAGGTGAGCCCTGCTGTAAAAATACAACTTGATTTTCCATACACATATAGTATAAATGTCTATACTGGGCGTGCTCACACACTCCAACAAATGTAGTGGATTCCATTCAGCATCACACTGAAAGGTCATACTGGACATGCTCACACACTTAGGCTAAATACGGATGTGCTAATAAGGGATCTATGGACAAATGTGGATAGTCATCTCTACTTACAGAAACACATTCACAAAGTGGTTGGAAAATCATGCTATGTGTTCACACAAACTGCCAAGGTCTGTGCATGTAGGTCAAAGGAGGTTCCCACTACTCAGCAGTCATCAGACCTGTCAAAGAGTACCACAGCACACTTGCGATGAATCCAACTAGGCACGTTCAGCAGCTAGAAAGTCCAATGAAGTATCTTAACAAGAGGATTACTGGCCTCAAATAGTCGCCCCATGCAACAAGACTGAATGTAACCCAATCTGTACTCTGTTGAATACTGTCTACTCAGGAGATCTCTGCCCAACAGACAGGTTCATGTCATGGTTACACTCAGATCTGTTCTGAGTTACAGCTCAATGGCAGTAAATGTACAGAGCCAACTGATATTGCCAACATCCTGGCAGATAGGATCACCATTAACCTTACCCCCCTCTCACCCATGAAAGAGAACATCTCTATAATGGAAGACTGCAAAGTTGCTGTCATCACAGCCGCACAGGTAATAAACACTCTCCAAAACCAAGTATCACAGCAGCCATGGGACCAGATAACTTCCCAGGCTGTGTAGTATCTACTTCCCTGAAGTAAACATTAACATGGCAGGTCTGTGGCTGCTGAGGTTTCCAGAGGACTGCAAACTAGGAGCCATAATTGTAAAGACAAAAGATGTGGACATCCTACAAAAGGGCCTCACTGAGACAGATGGCTGTTGTCAAAGCCATGGGCTCTAGCTCAATGCCAAAAGATACATTGTCATCCCCTTTGTTAAAAACTCTGTAGCCAAGAACTACAGCAGAGGTGGTAGTATACTTCACACTGAAAGTGTGACAAGAGACCTTGGGTCACAGGTGGACAGTGGATACAACTGTGATAATCACATTCCCACAGTAGTCAGGAAACCCTCCTATATGGCACACCTCATCACAAAATGGGTCTCATGCAGAATAGAAGAGGACAATGTTCCCCTCTACTCATCACTCACTAGAACTATAATAGAGTACAACACCACTGTTGCTATGTACCTCACAAGACAACTACAACAACTGGAAAGCCAGCAGCAATACCTCACAAAGAGCATTAGCAGCCTAAAATACATGCCATACACAGACCATCTCAAAATGCTCCATCCGTACTCCCTTGCATATTGCCTACTCAGAGGTGTTCACTGCCTAACATACAAAGCTATGTCAAACACAGAGCTGTTGGATATGCTCCACGTAAAATACTCACAATCCCTCTGACCTTTGGACCCAAAACCACGAGTGAAATACAAAAGGAAGGGGTGTACCCATTTACCTTATGGATACCCACACCTTCAGGTTAGTGGCACAGCATGAGGCCTTGGAAACCATGCAAGTGCAACTAACATTGGCCAAAGCTGCCCATCAGATTGTAGCCTGCTACAGATCATGTACCTTGTCTCAGGAACCTCACTCAGTATTCCGGAGAACAGTGGAAAGTATAAAGGTCCTATCAAACACCATTATATGAGGACATTACAACTACCCAATATGTCTTCTCAGCCTGGTCTACAGAGCTATTGAGCAAATTGTCATGGAACCCATAAACAGAGACATTGGAGACCTCCAGTCACTGGACTCTTCACAACTTCACCTTGTTAAAGTCATATCCTGGCTCCTAAACCTAGTTGGCTTATTTCAAACAGTTACCAAGGACATAGATGGAGGTGAAAGTAGTCCACTTAGCCCACCTGGACCTCATGAAGGACTTTCTACACCATTCCCCACTCTGTCATCATGGACAAGCATACCAGCTGGAACATTAACAGTTATGTCACAGGATGGGTGGCCAGGTGGCTCACAGATCAATCACACATGTTCAGAGTTGCTGGTGCCATGTCCAACTCTAAGCCAGTCACAAATTGCATCCCACAGGTCTTGGTCCTGGGTCCTCACCTGTTCAGTAGATACTGCTCAGAGGTACAGGAAAGCATGAGAGGTGTATGGCTGAACAGGTTTGCAGATGAATGGTAACTGTGGTCCATAATCGACTGCACGGCTAACACAGACATCCTCCAGAAGTGTCTTACAGAGACAGATACCTGGTGTCAAAACAACGCCCTCAAGCTGAATGCCAAAGAATGCATAGTCATCCCCTTTGGGTACAACAAAGTGCACACAAATTACCACATAGGTGGTAATCCAGTATGTACAGAGAAAGTCATTATGGCCCTGGGGACACAAGTAGATAGTAAAGTCCCCTTTGATGATCACATGGCCAAAGTGTTTAGACATTCCTTCAATGTAGCCCACCTAATATCACCTAATGTAACCCACTTTGTATAGTCTGATGGTGTCACCATCCTACAAATAAACCTGTGGAAAGGGTAGCTCACAGTATAGTGCGGTATGTAAATGCATACTTCTGTGGTATCATAAAGTAGTTAGGTAGTGGTTTGAATCCTGCATTTGACAAGTTTGTGTGTGGTCTCATTGGGAAGGAGCAAACATTTTGGAGAGTAGTAAAACACCTTAAAAGTGGTAAACTAATCTTTGTCAAGTCTGACGATGTCACCATCCTACAAATATACCTGTGGAAAAGAGATCCCCCAGTAATGTGTATAGCACGTTGTGTTAATGCGTATTCTTCTAGTATCATGAAATAGTTCGGTAGGGGTTTGAATCCTGTACTTGACAACTGTGTGTGTGGTCTCCTTGGGAAGGAGCAACCTTTTAGGAGAGTAGTAAAACACCTTAAAAGTGGTAAACTACTCTTTGTCAAGTCTGATGATGTCACCATCCTACAAATATACCTGTGGAAACAAGACTTCCCAGTAATGTGTATAGCCCAATGTGTTGATGTGTACTCCTCTAGTATCATGAAGTAGTTAGGTAGGGGTTTAAATCCTGCACTTGGTGAGTGTATATGCTCTATGTGTATGACTGTGTTGGGGGGGTTTGCTTTTACTACCATATGACATATCAGTAGGCATTGCACATGTGAGGTAGCTGTGAGGCAAATACATATACGTACATATTACCTCAATTATTGCATATATGGGAACCCTGCTTTATCCAAGTACACAGTTGTCATCTTTGCTAAACTGTGCTGCTGCTTCACAGACCTTAGTTCACATTTGTATGCTTGTGACAAGGCCAGCCACTGCAGTGACGCCTGGCCTAGGTCATCCATGTCACACACACTCTTTACGGTTTCTATTGAATTGTGTGAGTGAGGGTTTATGGCTGAGGTATATGTCAGACCTGTTCAAACGCAGCAGAGTCTGTCAATGATGACTATGCATTATAGGTGTACAACAACCTTTGTGGACATGCATGCAGACCCCTTATTGTTTATGTGATCCACCGATGGATTTCAAAATACCTTAGGGAATGTGATTATCAAAGGAAAGATGATGTAACACTAGGTTGCATGTACACATCGGTACCTGTTCATCATGTCGGTGGCTACTACCTATGTGGTACTGTGGGGATACTATGTTCTGTAAAGGTGGATGACTATGCTTAGTTTGGCCTATAGCTTTACAGCATGGGTTTGACAACAGGTATCTGTCTGTATGATACCCTTGTGGAGGATGCATGTGTCACCTGGAGAATGCAGTATAGACCACAGTATGCATTGGTACATATGGACAGATATATCCCTGCTGTGATTGCTTGTACCTAAGAGAGCCATATGCTGAACAGGAGTGGTCTCAATAATAGGTGCAGCTGAATACCACTGGTTACTGGCATAGTATAGTACCTGAAGGATCCAAATGTTGCTGTGTGTCCTACATCTGTGTGTCAGTTGTCAAGACATCATCTAACGATTGGTTATGGTCAGGCTGTTGAAGTCATGTATACTACCAGAATGCAAAACAATGACAGATAGTAACAGTATCACCCACAGCACAGTGTCAAACCATGTCATACACACATGTGTAGTCAGGTTCCAAAATGTGTGTAGTACAATGCATACTGGCCACCAATAGAAACTATGGAGTGTTACTGTGTAATACAGAGCATGTCACCCTGCCCATGTGTCCACTATGCACGTACATGCAGACAGTGCACCTCCACCATTTTCACAACTGTACACCTGCAAATATGGGCTACACACATCCCACACATGCTGTCCACTCTCTAACACATGCTGCCAATACTGCACACATCAGCCAAGTGGCACGTGGGCAGACAATATACAATTGGAACTAACACTGGTGTAAACAACACTACAATGACAATCATAGCTTTAATGCATCATGCCTGCTCAGCTACATCTTCAAGCATATCATTACACTCTACTGCTGACAACATGCTAACATTGCTATACTGCTATAAAGACACACTGTGCATCAGCACCATGGTAGCCTGTTCCTGCATCAATGTTACAGATGACAGGAGGTGGCACAGGTTTATTCATAAGCACAGGGTATGTTGTTGGTCTGCCAGAGGCCTACAGTGAGCCATCCAATCGACATGTATGTGTGTGTGTGTGTGTGTGTGGGGGGGGGCAAGAATACTAGTATGGGCCAATGCTGATGTAATGCATGTGGGTATGTGTTAGCCCTAGGTGTCTGGATTATGTGTGTGTGTGTCTGCATGCACACAGTTCCACCATGTGGCTGCCACATACGGGTATTTGTGGGACAGCCACAGACTGTACCTGCGTGGCTTTACAGATCACCGTCTCTGGCCACGGATACGGTACCTGTGCCTGGCAGGGGTGCTACTGGCACTATCAGGTACTAAGCCAGACTGGGTACTATCCCCAGAGGTAGATGGATGTACACTGGACCCAGGTCCCTGCTGGGACTGTCCAGAGCCACATGCACATGGTCTTCTAGGATGTTCTATGGACAGCCCACCCCCAACATTGCTGGGGCTGGTACTGGCACTACAGGAGCAGCTGTTGCTTGAGGGACGTCTGCAGTGACTGCCAGCTGCTGATGTTGCTGGCATACATCCACGTCAATGACTCAACTGTCCCGCACTGTCTTGACACATGGACATGACATTGTGGAGGACATCTAATGTCTCTTCCCAACATCTATCAGTGACCTCAGTGTAATTACAGATGGCACCAGCTAGGTCATGAATACTGTCTATTACGGTAGTGTTATGTATCCTCTGTGCCCTTAGTCCCTGTCTGGTGTACCGTTCCATACATGCCTGTGCCTCCATGACAGCCTGGAACATGTGTGAGGTTGTAAGACCTGTGGTACATCTGCCAGTGGCATGATGGGCAGCAGTGCTCCGATGAGAACCCCTGAACATCTGCCTATGTGGTACCCTTCCAGACATCTGGGTATGGCTGCTGTGTCGGGATGCATGTGCCATGGATACCACACTGTCCTGGCCAATGCCGAATGTACGCTGTCCCTCTGCTAAGGGCATTGGTGATGGATGTATTGGCAGTATGACTGTGTGCATGGATGGGGTGGACACTTGTGTAGTGTTGATTGGTGGCCCAACAATAGACCCTGGCAAACATGCCTGTGCCTCAACACCCCTATCATCATTATCACTATCATGCTCAGTGACATCAGTTTCCCTGCTGCATTGAACCAGCCCAAAATCAGCACCTGTGAGAGGAAGACAGGAAACACACTTTACGACCTGTACATGATGTTGGCACACATGCACACATGCACACATGCACACATACACACATGAACACATGAACACATGCACACATGCACACAAATACACTCCTCACTAAAAGACACACACACACACACACACACACACACACACACACACACACACACCACCAGCAATCCCGAACATACTCAATAGAGTGTGATGTTGGGGTATAGTATCACAAGCCAAACATTTATATCAAATGTGACAGCATGCAGGACATGTGTTGCTCAACAGCATGCAGTGTGAGTGTAGACAGCCCTTGCTAATAACAGTATACATGGCTTTGATGCATGTGTGTTTTGTTCAGTGAATGGCCTGACCCTGGAATGCAATGTGTACATGGACACAACATTGCTGTGCAGGTATTAAAAGCCCTGCAATGTCCTGTGCACCATCAGTCACAGGTATATATACCATGGCTGGATGTGTATCAGTGTGTCACATAGATATCCATTTCTGATTAGAGCATCTGTGTCTTTAGCAGATAATTGTGGACACAGGTGTAGCACATGCATGCTATGTATACACACAGGATGCGTTGTGCATGTATACGTGATGGAATACCATTGCTCAACATAGCCATTGTACAGTGGTTATGGTGAGTGTAGGACATATTGTTGACATGCCAGTGCCAGACATGACATGGCATGCTACAACACAACTGCAACATTAAACATCACACAGACACAGTGTGTGTCATGTGACCTATACACTCAATAGCATTACAAGACATATGTGTGTCACCTTCTACAAATGGTGATTGCTATGGATATTGTGTGAACGTGCATATGTCTGCACACACACAACATTGAGGTGCATAGCAATTCATGATATGTGTAGTACTGTGGCCACTGTAACTGGATGGGGTGTAGTACCATGAACCATCATCATGCAGCATCATGTGGTCACTCAAGGCTACTAATGTGTTCCAGACCAGCACATAGCATGTTGTACCTGAACTGCAGTACCATGGCTACATTCACCATTTCATGGCCAGTTGTTACATGGGTTTGTGAGGTGCCCAATAGGGGGCATTGCCTAACATCAGTCATAGTCATAGTCGTAGGGGGGTAGGGTCACACTTGCCCTTGCAAGCCTTGCAAGCTGTAAGCCAGCCCAGCTGTCTCAAACCCTGCACCACTTTGGGTTGCACTTTGGCAAACACCTAAACATTTAGCCCACCTCTCCCATATTGTTGATTGTTGTTTGCCCAGCCATGACGACATTGCATGGCAACACAACAACTGCAACATTAAACATCACACAGACACAGTGTGTGTCATGTGACCTATACACTCAATAGCATTACAAGACATATGTGTGTCACCTTCTGTGTTATGTGTTGAAGAGTGTCACACAGCCACATGTGAGGCATCTACCCCTCAGGTATATTATGTGTGCTGTGTGAATGAGGTTTGGGATACTGTAGTGTGACCTTACAGATGGTGTCTTAATATGCCATGTGTAGCATGTTAATGTGTACTGCGTATGACAAAGTTGTGTATGTTGTGTGCATGTGTATCGACTCTGCCTATCCAATGTCTACAGTGTTGCCACAATTGTGTGGGATGCTCTGTGTATTGTATGTGTTTTAGGCAGCTACCCACATTACTAGGATGTGCATAGTCTCACAGCAAACATGCACAGCATGCATTATGCGTAGGTGTGTTACGTGTATCACCTATGACATGCACATTTAATTAGCAATATTAAAGGTATAACACACTCACCAGCATGGGTCTGCTGCCTTGCTGTCACACCAGAGAGATCTACAAGGATATCAGACATTTTGTCAGTGGCAACAACTGTGGCATTGCTACTGTGTGTTTGCAATCTTACAGTAGTACAAAGGTTGACAGTCATAGGCCTACAGGTTATATTCCAAATTATTAGTATTGCACAACACTAGGCACCACATTGTCTAACTACACAGTATACATCTCACATAAGCATGCTATACCAATAGAGGTAACAGTATTCTACAGCTATGCCATGTTACATGCACGCTCCATGTCAACTTGCTGGGTGGCTCCGGCCTCCATGATGATACATGTTACTTGTTGTGGCTGTTGTTGGCCAGGAGCCACCTGGCTCAGGAGCAGCTCCTCCACTCTGGTGAGGGGGGGGTGGATGGCTACACCCCCTACCTGTGGCAAGCTGTTGTCTGCGGATATCAGACGCACGCTGCCGGACATGTCTAATTAAATCACTGCAGTGATGGTGTACCTGCTCATATGTCCGGTTATGCATGCCTATGTCATTTACCCTATGGACAAGATCTTGCCACAGCACAGTCCACTCATGCTGGTCCTGGCTGGTTCTGGAGAACAGCAGCGCATAGTGCTGCACCAGGCTCGCTGTGATGAGTTCTTCCTCAGCCGTGCTATATGCAGGATTATGATGGTGGGACATTACCCTGGAAGACAATGAAACAATATGTGTGAGCAAGTCATGTGGCACACATAACATTCTAAAGTACAGACATCAATTAACTGCCATATATAGCAACCTATTGGCTGTCAGAAGATACACACTTTCAATACCACATATCAGTTCTTAACCCACAGATGCCTGACAGTGCCTGGCACACTCTATATATCAAACCATGTTTTGCACAGCAACAAAGTTAAAACAGTATGTAAGACTATACAACAGTACATGGCACACTGTATGCGACACAATGCACCACCTAGCCACAGGAGGTATATATCATGCTAATGCATCATGAAATATGTAATCCATTGCAATGATTGTAAAGTCCACTGACAGTATTACCAGTATACCACACTAGTCGTTGATGGCAGACCCCTGCCTAACATATGTGCACATTCGTTAATATAGGTGGCATACTGCTGTACTAGACTATACATGTTGCTAGATACGCAGTTATATCCTGTAACACACATATGACTGAGGCCATGGTACAGGCATACCCATACACACAGCAGACATACATACCAGACACAAAGGTATGGCAACCCAGGTGACCTTTACCTGTGTGCCTTACAGTACTGTGTGTCAGTAGTTACCAGACCTTATGCCTGAGGTATGTAATCTGTGAGGACTACAGGGAACACACATAACAGTGGTTCCAATAAATGTGGATGTACACCATACTGTGCTGTTTAGGCATACAGCTTCAGGTAGTACTACAGTTCATACAGGAGTTGGATTCACCAGCAGTAACACTCAATAAGCATACATGTACTGCTTTAGCCTACAATGGGACACCCCAGTTGACAACAAGGGTCTACATCAGACCGTATGACATACTGCTTTTTCTTCCTAGCAATTGCATACACGTCTTTTGCTGGGATCACAGCTAGGACACATAATACAATGACAGAAACAGTTTCCCACTAAGCTATCACACATATACCGAACTCTGACACATTCACCAACACATTCATCATCACACTCAGTCAACCTCACATAGCAATTATTGCAACAAGTACATGTGGGTGTGTATCACTTCATAGGTAGGTAAGAGGTTATTGGCCCTAGGGCCTATAGAACTCTAGCCATACACTACCCTGGCCTTTGACACACAGGTAATTACATTTCACGTGGCCCTGTCAAGCAGAGACGCTGAGGTGATTGCCTGGGTGTATTCGCTATCTCCCATACAATCTCCAGGATTATTTATGATGACTGCTAATTAGGAGCTTTGTTTGCTATGGATAATTGGTTTGTTCCAGAGTATGGGTTGTCTCTGAGATAGGAATCTATCCCTCCAGCATGTGCTGTTTATTGTGGTCAAAGGGTTTGGGTCCCTAGAGCATGTAGCTCATAGAGATTGTGATCTGTTTACGTGGAGCATGTCCAACAGATCTGGGTTTGACATAGCTTAGTATGTAAGGCAGCGGTCACCTCTGGGTAGGTGGTATGCGACACAGTCTAGTTGTGGGTTTGTGGGACGGTCTGCATAGGGCATCTGTTTGATGCTGGTATTACTCTTTGTGAGGTATGTCTGTGTCCTTTCCACTTGCTGTAGATGTCTTGTGAGGTACATACCACATGGGGCATTGTACTCTATACTGGGCTTTATGTGTGTGGAGTAGAGGGGAACACCTTTTGTGATGGCATGTGTCACGTAGACGGATTACATGACTAGTGTGGCACTGTGACTATCGAAAGGGAGACTACTGTCCAGCTGTGTCCCATGGTCTCTTATCACACTTTCGGTGTTAAGTAGACTACCACCTATGTGGTAGTTCATGGGTACTGAGTCTTTGCAAGGAGGGATGCCAATGCAGTGTCAACATTGAGCTTGAGTTCATGGCTTTGTCACCAGGCATCTGTTGCAGTAATTATGACCCTGTCTCTCTCTCTCTCTCTCTCTATATATATATATATATATATATATATATGTATATATATATATATATATATATATACATATATATATATATATATATATATATATATATATATATATATATATATATATATATATATATATATATATATATATATATACACACATACATATAAACATCCATTGGTGTACATATAGATATACATATAGGCACATATACAGTCCACCTTTCATGATGGGAATATCAAGTATGGGAAGGTTGTGAGGTATACAGTTATGTCATAATATTGCACAGTGTTGTGTGGAATGCATTGAAGGTGTTCTCAGCCCATGTAGCTTTAGCAGGCCTCACAGGCTGCAACACTGCAAACTTGATGAATCATACCCACAGCATTTAACCACCACATGTCATATACCAGCACTGTATGCTGTCTGGTCTGCCACACACTACAACGTACCTAGAAATATGTACATAACAACCTTCAACAACTTATATATATCCACATTTCACAAACAGTTGCAGTATGTCCCTTGCTCAATGCACATGTACAGATGCTAATATATCTGACACGGACAGATCTCTCCGTATGTGTGTGCCATACACACACAAGGACCACACTGTTGTAAGTCCATGTACCTCACGGCTGACCTGTTGGGCCTTGCTGCAACATGGACAGGTGTCACATGTGAGCACACAGTAATATTAGAGGGTGTATACATAGCTGCTAATGCTGAATTAGCATACTAGCCTGGTACAGCTGTTGCCAATGCTAAGCTACACGTTAATATGACTATCATGCATTTGTTACTCTGTCACATCCATGTTTGCATAACCATATGGGCTACTACCCCAAACAGACATTGTACACACTACTGTGCAGAACACAGATAACATGGATCAGATGTTTGACATTTAATACTGAACTACATATGTCACCATCACATCCCACTGCACACAGCTACACACTCATTTCTCCATGCCAGTAGTTATGCAGGGCATCTGTGCATTGATACGTACTGCTGCCACATATGGATGATTCAAACTATGTAGAGTACTCTTCATAAACATCTACTACATTCCAGTAAATACATAGCTGTTACATACCTTTCCTTTGTATGTGTTCGTATTTGTTGTCGTATATCCTGAATTCAGTTTTCAAGGTATATTTGTTTCTCAATATATGTTTTCTTTTCAGTATATCATTTACTTTTCAAGATATTTTTTTCAATAGATTTTTATTTCAAAATATATTGCTTTTCAATATATTTTTTCTTTCAATATATTTTTTCAATATATTTTCTTTCAATATATTTTTTTCAATATATTTCTTTTTCAATATATTCTTTTTCAATATTTTTTCAATATATTTTTCTTTCAATATATTTTTTCAATATTTTTTTTCAGTATATTTTTTTCAATATCTTTTTTTTCAATATTTTTTCAATATATTTTTTTCAATAATTTTTTTTCAATATTTTTTTTTATATATAATTTCTTTTGTCAGTATATTAATTTGTTTTCAATATATTCTTTTTGTTATCTTTTTTTACATTACATCACTTTTTCTTTCAAAATATTTTCTTTGGATCCTTTTTCTTTATCTCTGCTGCAGCTGTTGTCTGCCTCTGCGTGTGTCTCTCTCTCTCTCTCTCTCTCTCTCTCTCTCTCTCTCTCCGTACCTGCAATGGAATGATTGCATGTGTGGACAGCAAGTACAGACTGCTTTTATAGGTATCTGCACATGTGCATGTGATGGCCTCTGTACCAATTGGTGGCCACCATTTGGCAATTGCATGCAGCCTGCTGTGTGGTACTTGCAGTACTCACTGTCATAGCAACCCAGTGCTATAAATTGCTAAGTCAGGTAGATTTCCAAAGTGGGGACATGCTTGTTTGCTGTGGACACCATTGTGTAAGTCAGAAGGTCGGTATACTTCTTCTAACTTTTGCTAGGGGTGTAGCCAGTTATTTGTATGTTGTACTCAGACCTGAATGTTGCCACTTCCAGTACATAGTTGACAGTGTAGAATTGTACTCACCCCTAGAAATGCTAACACAAGATACATGGGAGTGTGGAGTTTCTTTACAACTTATACAGTTAGCTGCATACATATGTAGTTATTGAGATGTTTTCATTTGGCACATGAACTGTTTGGGAACTGCTATACTGTGGATATTAATGTACTAACTTCTGCACAGTTTGTGCCTTTTATTTTGTTGACATTATCACAGGATACTCATGAAAACTGGACAGTTCCAGTACTGAGTATGCCTACCTACATCCTTGCTGTACCTTGAACACACTGGTATTTTGTACATTTGGGTGGGGATTGTCCTGCTATGATACTGTGTGGGGGTTGTAAAGTGCTGCTGTAACATTATTTACTGCTAGAATGTCTGGTTCTGTTATCACAGTCACGTAATGCAATTCCACAACAACTGCTGGTAAAGTTCCACAGAACAGGTTTTGTGTTATGGCATTCCTATCTTTCATTTACATTCACACATTCTGATGCATGATATATATATTTCAGCAACATCCTGCTGTATATCTACTGTGGCCTAGTGGTACTTCATGCAGTCTAGTGTATCCAAGGTCTGGAGTTCGAGACTAACAGTGGTGTTTTATTTTGCTGCTGAGCAGAACAAGGCCCCTCATATGCAGGGTGACTAAGGCACTTTTAAGCAGTTGTAAGAGGGTTTGTGTGATGCTTAGCAATACTTAGCTAAGCGCACACAAGCGCACACTCGCTCAAACCCGCTTACTACTGCTTAAAAGTGCTTACTCCCACTAACTCCCGTGCTCATTTCTTTGAAAGAAAAGAAAATGGGGAGATAGGAAAGTGGTGAAAAACGGGCACAAAGAGGGAAAGACAGTAGGGAAAACAGCTCAGGATGTGCAGGACGAGTGTAAGGAAGGTCCATAGCTGCCCATTTCTTTAACAGCAACAGCTGTGCATATACTAGTAATTTGGAGGGAATTTTGAAACCTTCCACCCCTGAGAGAGGGGTGAGGACAACAAAGTATGTTGTACTGCCAATTAAATTACAGTTTCTGTGTCCAGCGGACATTTGTGCAAAATGGGCAGCTATGTATGGGGCATAATTTTTGTGTGGGAGCAGATTGCCCTTTTTTTTTTTCAGGTGAGAGCGGAATGTGGGGTAGGGGAAGTAGGTATGTTTTGGGAGGTAGGTTGGGGAGGTAAACAGAAAAGACAAACAAGACGCATACAGGGGCGGAATATGACACATGGGGTGGGTGAACACCATTGACGGGGAAGGATGTTTGGAAATCGCAAGCCCATGAGCCCACAGATGGCAACAGTGGAACTGAGATCACCACCAATGGGCAGTCACCACTGCACATTCACAGCCCGGAGGGTGGCTGTGCTGGGGGTTGTGTAGGAGGGGCAGGCTCACCCGTGAGTCACAGCACTCTTGCCTCGAGCTGGCATAGGGGATCAGTGACTGAACGCTGAATCTCCCTACGGACCACAGCCCGGACCGCTCGGAGGGTGAGAGGTGGCCCTCCTCCGGCCACGCTTGCATGGGGGGACAAGCCCCATCCCCTGCAGCGCTTCCACCTGAAGGTGGCACAGGGCCAAAGGAGGAGGAGGTCCCGGGCTGGGCACCGGACCTGCTGGTGCCATCGCCAGCTGAGGTGGGACAGGTGGGTCCACTGGGACCGGCCTTCCCATACTTTCTGTGTTTCGGTGAATTTAATGACAATATAGCCAACAGCATTCCAAATTAGTTGTAACAGCATGCAGTAATATTCCCATTAACCCAACACACCAGAGTTCTAACAGTTGAACAGCAAGCATAACACATGCATATATAGAACGACAGTGGACATTCCAACAGCATGCAGGAATGATTGGTGGCAACAGGCCACCAAGATTGTGGTGTTTGAACAGGGCACATGCATCAAAGTAAAAGCAGATATTTATAAACCAATAGGACATATGTCCCAACAAATATTTGGAGATTACACATACCCATTGAGGTGTGGAATTGCATTGTTTATGCACATACAGCAGGGTGTAAAAAGATACCTCCATTAACAACTTATATGAACTTATAGTTTACACTACATTCCTATTGACTGCAGGTATATATCCCCTACATGTATTATTACACTAGGCAATGTCCATTACGTTGCAGGATGTGTTTTGCTAGTTCCTTATGTACCTGAACTGTATCTAATATACAAACTGTCCAGGATGCAGATGTTACTGCTACGTATTTATATATTTTATTTATATTCATATGTCTATATATCTGGATGTGTTCAGGTGACATTATCAGTTCTATTTTAACAGCCCCCTACATTTCTAGCAGCACACTGACATTTCCGGTGAACACAATTACAAGCTACTCATGTGCCAGATTTACCTATACATGCCAGCCTTGAAACTACAGTTGAGGACTGTATATATGCTTAAGAGATACTGGCACTCCCTTCATCCTCTTTCTATGGGCCTACCCAAGTGTGGGTTGACAGCACTTAATACAACACTACTATTTCTATACTGCAAGAGTACATCAACATTTCAAAGAAAGTGACACAGACACACTACAGGAGATATACCTTTATTAATTACAATACACACTTTTCTAGTGGCTCTCTCATTTATTTGTTATTACAGTGCATGCAGACATCTTATTCAGGATGTATTATACCTTTATTTATGGTTTACAACACTCTTTTTCAGGGTCTCTCACTTATTCTATATAACAATACATGCAGAGAAATAATTCAGGACTTATTATACCTTTATTAATGGGTTACAACACTCTTTTTCAGACTCTCTCACTTATTTTACATAACAGTACATGCAGAGAGGTTATTCAAGCCTTATTATACCTTTATTATTGGGCTAAGACACTTTTAGTCAGGCTCTCTCACTTATTTTATATAACAGTACATGCAGAAAAATTACTAACCTGCCTGGTGGTGCAGCCTTAGCAGCCTATCTGCATAGGCTTGCTGATTTGCAGCACGGACACCTGCAGCTGTGAAGTAAATTAAGTGATATTGAGACATAAACCTATCCATACTATCGACTACACTAGCAATTTTTACATACTTCAGTCCATGGCTACCTACACAGTAGTGGGGCATTTTGCATCCCACGAGCCTCCTGTATCCATTGGTTCAGTTGGTCCTGCTTGTGTCTCTTCAGGTCTGCATGGTGATGTCTAACCTGCTCACCAGTCTGAGGGATGCCTGTGGCACTGGTGAGTTCATGTGCGAGATGGTTCCAGGCCTCTGCTTTGTATTCCATGCCCTGGAACTGGCCCTGCAGGAGTCTAGCATCATGATGATAGATGAGGAACCAAACTATCACTTTTGACTCCTCAATGCCCCACCGTTGCGCTCGGAAGTGAGAGCCCTCTCCGACACCAGCCACTGCTGCCTGCATATGGGAGCTACAACCAGTTATGGTGAGTATTCCCGCCTATGGAGCTTAAATATGCCTCATTTCCTGCACTTATTTTTGATTGGCCGGATTTGAAAATTCTCAGCTGAGTGCACACCTGCTTAGCACTGGGTAAACTTTGATTAATATGTATATGTGTGTTGACAGTTCATGAACATCAAATGCTGTCATGGCTTAGTGGATCAGTACTGTGATTATGGTGCACACTATCCCGGGTTCAAGACCTGTCATTGCCTTTTTATTTTACTACTGGCCTGACTGGTAGGGGGTGCGGCTGTGTTTAGCTGACTTTGCTCAACTTTGCCCAAAGTTGCTCTACGTTTACTGATGTTGCCCAATGTTGTGCTAGTTAGCGCAGTGCTCAGCTTCGCCCAAACATGTTTGGTTTGCGCTGGTTGGCGCGATGCGCAGCTCCGCGCAAAGCAATTGCACTAGTTAAACCAGTGCTTAGCTATGGGGAATTATTCTTAAATGTGCTTAATACTGGTAAACATTGCTTAGCAGTGCTTCACATTGCTTAAGATAGGTTACTTCTGCATTCATTAGTATGCATGACCGTTTCACCTTCTTATATATATTTAAAATATTGTTCACTACTACATAGGCCATTTTGATGCATTTTAATAAAATTTAAAAGGTAAATGTCAGGAATTATTTTAATGCACGGATTTCCTACAGAAAATGGAAAGGGGAGTGATGGGACTCGAACTGGGAATGCCTCCTCTTTGTGCAAAGGTTCTAACACTACACTATTGCTATTTGGCTTAATTTGCATATAAGTGGTTTATTATCCTCTTCGATGTCTAAACTGCTAACTGTAGCTAAGCAATGGGCACACCCACGCACACATGCGCAAATACGGGCAGCTATATCGTGAATAATAAAAAAAAATTGTTTTACATTTTATTTCATTTGTACAGGGCTTTTGAATTTGGGAGAGTGTAGTGTTGGGGGTATACACATTTGAGCGGACTCACTCATATCTGCTGACATCTGCAGATTTAGGCACTTGCACGGGCATGGATATTTGGACTGCTCGGCAGTCTGACACACCCCCTGCACTCCTACATGCTCCATGTTAGCCTGGGAGTTGAGTCAGCGCACCCCCATGCATATGCATGACGCGCTGACATCATACTCTTAGACGGCAGTCCCCGAGTAGGACTCCGTTCGTCCTACACGGAGGATTACTGAATCCCCCCCAGTGAGTTTAAACTTTAAATCATCCCAGTGATTTGTCAAAAAAAAAAACAATTTTTATGAGGAACAGACCAAAAATATGAGGCAAAAATCTAGACAGTCTGCAAAATCTGTACAGTTGAGAGGTATACGCAACAGGCAAGCTGTGGCAAAGCAAGTTTTATATACTTGTGCTCAGAATTAGGCATGCCATTAGTGGGTGACAAGGTTGAGGGTCCTGCAACAAAATAACCAATTTCTTTGGTTTACAACTGGATGTGGAACACGACCTTTTTTGTTTACCACAGGACAAGGTTAGCAGATTGAAGGATTGTTTTAAAACAAGCAGAAGGTGAGAGTGAAGGAAGTGATGGAGTTGTCTGCTGAATTTTGCTTGTTGACTAGTTGCATCTGGCAAGGCATTTAACAGATTCCTGCTGAATTTACGCAAACACCATTGGTTACATGTGTTGATGGTTGTTAAGCAGGACATTGAGGTATGGTTGTGGTTCACACTGCCTACCTTGATATGGCCAAGGGATTTGACTCAATACCCCACTCAGGCATTATTGACAAACTCAAGAGGTTAGGCATGTAGCCTTATATCACCTGAAGTATAGACCGCTGGCTCACAGATAGGCCCAGGAAGTTAAAACTGGGGAGTCCGCTTCTACAAAGAGGCCAGTCACAAGCACATTCCCTCAGAGATTGGCCCTTGGGGCACTCCTTTTTGGCAATTCCTTCTCTGAAGTCAAAGCCAATGTCAGTGGCCTCTGGCTGACTAAATTTTGCAGATGATTCCAAATTAGGAGCAGTCACAGAATCCCCAAGAAGACAAATGTTCCCTGTGAAGGGCTGACATAGACTAATAACTGATGTCAGAGCCATGGACTAAAAGTAAATGCCAACAAATATGTAATAGTATTAGGAAGTCATCCGCCAGTATTAACTATCATATTGACAACACACCACTAAAGGTTGATCCAGTGATTGGGGACTTGGGGACACACATAGACAGTAATCTAGCATTAAACCACTATGTGTCTACAGTAGTGAGGAAATCATTCTATGTTGTGTGACTTATAAACAAAGTTATTGCATCTAGGTCCAGGGAGGTCATTGTTCCACTATATTCGACATTCTTCAGACCTACCGTTGAGTACAATACCCACTTTTGAACTTTCTGGAGGGTGACTCAGTGAGGAAAAATGTGAAGGTGCAACATATGTAATTGGACATTGCTGTTAGTCTGATTAAAATGTTTCAGGATTCGTGGCTTAAGTCAAACACTGAAGTGGCTTTTCATTTGTTATTGGTTAGGGTGGAGTTTTATTTTGATAATGCAATATCCATGGGTTGTACCACAGCATGTGCTGCTTTTGAGAGGTTCTTTTCAGCCTTGCAGTGGTTGTGATGTCAGTGGGTTTCAAGTCAGCAAAAAGTTAATTATCTTGATGATTTCTTGTTGATTGGGGAGGGGCAATAGCATACCTCTCAACCTCTTAGTGCAAGAAATCTGGACAAACCTGACAAAATGGGGGAACAAATGCTCAAAAATAGGGACACATTTTAAATACTGCTCATATAAACTTAAAAAGTTGCTAGAATAACAAGATTTGTGTTAGGATGCATTTTTCTGAAGGATATGATGTCTGAAACTCAAATGCATGTCATTATCTAGTGACTTTAAACTTTAAATCATCCCAATGATATCAAAAAAACACAATTTTTATGAGGAACAGACCAAAAAGACATAAATCTGGACATTCTTTGAAATCTGTACAGTTGAGAGGTATGGGCAACAGGCAAGCTGTGGCAAAGCTGGTTTTGTATACTTGTTCAGAATTGGGCATGCCATTAGTGGGTGGAAAGGTTGAGGGCCTGTAAAAAAATAACCAACTTCTTAGGTGTACAAGCGGATGTGGTATGGGCCACAGGCAAGTTGTGACAAAGCAGGTTTTGTATACTTGTTTTCAGAATTGGGCATGCCATTAGTGGGTGGCAAGGTTGAGGGCCTGTAAAAAAATAACTAATTTCTTAGGTGTACAAGTGGATGTGTGACATGACCCTTTTTGTTTACCAGAGGACAAGGTTAGCAGATTGAAAGATTGCCTCTCTGTTTTATAAACATGCATAAGGTGAGAGTGAATGAAGTGATGGAGTTGTGTGCTGAATTTTGCTTGTTGAGTAGTTGCACCTGGCAGGGCATTTAACAGATTCCTGCTGAATTTACTTGGGGTTGGGTGCTGCAAGCAACATTGGGTACATGTGCTGAATGTTGTTAAGCAGGACACTGAGGTATGATTGAAGTTTTTGGTTGATTTTAATGACATTTCTTTTTGACAAAGGCAGTGGGTATCATCAGAGGAGCTGCACTTGTAGATAGACTCAGTAGGCAGTGTTGGGACAGCAACTATATTTGATGGTCAAAATTTTGCAGAAAAATGGCCATGGAGAGAAAAGACATGGTCTTTTTGGAGCTGAGGGCAATTTGGGCTGCAGTGGTAGTTTAGCAACAGAGTTTTGTGAATAAGAGGGTAGTTTTTCATTCTGATAATGAGGCGATGGTGCATGTTTTAACAAAAAAGTTATCTAGATCACTTTTGGTGCGCTTGCTTTTGAGGAAGGTGATGTTGTTAGCTTTACAAATCAACCCGTTTTGTTCGGCACAGCATGTAGCAAGTAAACTGAATTTGCTAGCTGATAGCCTGTCTTGTTTTCAGTTGGGGAGGTTTCATTGGATGGCTCCCAAATGGGTTTTCCAAGAGGTCATGGTGTCAAGCAAAGTGTGGCAGAGTGGCAGTTTGTAGCAGGTTAGCTGCCGCCACAGTCATGGGTTATGTTGACAAGGAAGGCCTATACAGTGGCAGTTTCTGTATTTGTAGGTTTTGGACAGCATCTCCCTTCACAACATAGGCTTTGGTCTGTCGGTCTGCTAATATTCAGTTTACAGATGGAAACTGGGTAAGGCAGTGCATGAAGTGCATGTTTTTATTGCAGTTCCTAGTGCCATGGGTAGGTTGTTGGTTCTGGCTGACTGGATTAAATATTAGAAGATTCTGATGATTTTCAAGGGTTGGGAGAGAGTTAGACCAGTTGATAGTGATAAGAGACTGCCATTAGTTAAGGACTTATTGAGATCGCTGTTAGCTGTGTTTCAGTTTGATATTTCTTCAAAGAAGGAGAGGGCATTGTGTTCGACTTTAGCTGTCTTTTTGTGTACTGGAGCTTTTAGGTTTAATGAGTTGGCGGGTTCAATGTATTGACAGGATATGTCCTTTACAATGTTTTGCATGGTTGTTTGGTTGAAGAGATCTATGGTGTATCAGAAGGGGCAAGGGCAGCAAGAAGTGCTGGAGGCAAATATAGAAGAGTTGCTATATTTGGCTAGATGGGCTAAGTTGTGCTTACGTGTGTGTGTGTGTGTGTGTGTGTGTGTGTGTGTGTGTGTGTGTGTGTGTGTGTGTGTGTGTGTGTGTGTGTGTGTGTGTCTAGGGAGTCTGATTCTTTGCTATCTTTGTTATTTCAGAATGCTGTGGGGAAGTTGCTTACTTGGGCCAATTTATTAAGACCATTCGCAGGGAGTTGGAGTGTCAAGATTTAAAAGTTGATTGTTTGTCAAGCCAGTCATTTGAGATAGGTAGATTGTCACACCTGGCAGCAGGTGGTTTGTCAGTTGAGGTTATTAAGAGGGCATGGAGATGGATTTCCAACTCATTTTTAACCTACATTTGGTGAACTTGTTTTTTATGTGGTTTTGCTTGGTTGATGATATGTGGTTGATTTGCTTATTTTATATTTTTTTGTTAGGTCAAAGCAAGACTGTCATTGTGCCATCCTTTTGTTTATAAGGCAGTGCAATGAGAAATATCTGGAAACATGATGTTATGTTAGGTCTTAACCAACACATATAGGAAGTCATTTGAAATGGCTGGAGAGATATGCAGTGGACTCAACTTCTGAAGAAGATTGATTGTTTTAATTTGGGTGCAGGACATGTATGTTTGTTTTTAATACATTTGTGGGAAATGACTTGAGTGTTGTGCCAAAAAAGTGTTTGGTTGTGCAGATTATTCACGATCTGGTTTTCTTAAAGCAAAGCTTCCCAAAGGTGGTATTCATCTGGTCAGAGCGTATTCCTTATTTAGTTTGGAGCCAGGTGCATAGTTACAGAAGTGTTGACTAAGCCAGACATTTTTGTTAATCACAGAGTTTTGAGGGCTGCTGGAGCTTTAAGTTTGTTGATCGTGGCTTACTAAGATTCTGCAGACAAGAATCATGCATGTTTTACATCAGACAGTATTCATCTGAGTAATATGAGACTTGATTTATTCAATGTAAATATTTCTGTGTTTCTCAAGGAAAGGTTGTTTATATGCTATTGTTATTTGAATACATCTGATCATACTGACTTCCTGGGTGTGGTTATTGAAGTTTTGGCATGAGTATATGTACAAATTATGTTTGCTGCAAAGGCAGACAAATTTCTACAGGACTCCTGCCGGTTGGAAATAGTATCAGCGAGGCAAGAGTAAATTGGTTGATGCTGAGTGGATGGTAGTGATGCTGGGGGATAAGTAAAGCTAGGATGGGAAAAGAGGGTAGAGCATTATTTAAGGTCAAGCAGGAAGAGGTTTGGTATCTTTTGTGTAAGTTGGGAACATACCCTCCCTCCCTTCCCCTACTTATGGGATACGAATGGGCATTAGAGGGGTGTGTGTAACATACCCCCTCTATTTTCCCCTTTCTAGCTTAGTTTATGTGGTATTGGTACAGGTGGTGGTACACTACTCAGGTGGCTTTGTGGTCACAGCGAGAGGTTATATACACTGTAGTTTCTTTAGAAGTGGGTGAGCGGTCCAGCGCTGCCTATCTCATTAAAGTGGTTACCCAGGCTAATTGATGTTAAGTGCATCATATGTGGACTGTATATCATTATCTATCAATACTGTTTGTCAAACTGTTTATATGTTATTGTTGATCGAATAAATCTGGTAGCACTGGATTAATTTGTGTGGTTATTGAAATTTTACACAAGTCCGTACAAATACAGATCTGATTCTAGATCCTATCAATAAAGTGAATTGCTGCATTCTATAGCTTCACTTGCACATATTAATCAATACAAGACATAAACAGGCAATTTACAAAAAATAAACATCACTGCAGGGATAAAGTAATATGGAGCTGCATATTAAAATGTTAACAGATTTTTATAGCTGGAATCAGTTATGAAGGGTGTCACCACCTCAATCCATTGTTATACATCAAATTTTACTTTAATTAATGTTGGGAGTAGTACTTTTTAGTTCAAATTGCATTCTTGAAAGACTTTGCATACCATTTTCTTTATGCACCACAAACATCAAATAGATTTAATGTATCTATAATTTCTAGAAAGTATGAATTTTTGGCTCTTATTTGAGTTGTTGTAACATTAGTATATTTTATCAAGTGTAAATTGGGAATATGTATATGCATCTTAGGAGAAGACAGAAGCACCAGAACATCACACAACACCTTAGCATATAATAGCATTACTTCATTTTGTGCTTTGACAGGTGTCCTCGCTTTGACCTCCTGAACATCCCTTATATGTCATTACAAAATAAAAAAGTTACTCTTTTGGGTAGGGTAAGATGAGCAGTAATCCCTTGCAAAGCATACCAAAAAGTAGCACTACCAGATGATGTACGAGGTATGGCATGTTCCTAATAAAGTAAACTGCTGACATTGTTTCTTATTCATTAGTTCAGCAAATCAGTATCACATTCACTATATAAAATTAGGATAATTTTCTCATAGAGTGCAATGTAACTTTTCAGCTTGCATGCATTAAACATATGAGAGCAGCATGTGCAACACAGTCTACATTTACTTGCCACATACACACACTTTTCGAATTTCCTTGACTTTCCTTCAAAAATTGATTCAATCCCTTAATCTGATTTCTGATTTTTTATGACAGAACAATAATTATTACAGGAAAAAAAGAGATTAGACATATTAGTAAGAAAATATTATCAGGAATTATTCTTAAATAAATTTAGTTCTTCTGAAAATCCATTTATTTTACTGATTGTCTCCAATTATTGTATTAACACTCTAAAATAGAATAGACTGATCAAATCCAATTATTCTATTAACATTCTAACTAAAGTTGAACATTACCATTGTTTAAAGTGATTATTTTGCCTTTGCCCTGACACCTAAGGTGATAGGCTGAAAGCTCTATACACCACTCCTTGTTTAGAATACATACAAAGTTAATTTTTAATTTAAATATTAAGAAACACTGTAAAACACAATTTGGGTTCTGTGTTAGAGACTGTATGTTAAATCCCTGCAGGAAAGAATGCCAAAACCAGGAAGCCAATATACTACTCAGCAATGAAGACTGAAAGCTGATGTATGCAAATGCCCTGGCTGCAGATACCATGAACCAAACTGGAACACATCAATGATTCCTAAATGAAGTGCCCCTGCCTACACAAAGCCAGTGAACATACTCAAAAATATGAATGCAACAGATGAAAAATACAAAATAACTACCGCTGATAGCAGACTGGTCCAGAGTACTCTGCACATAGAGCAGACTTTGTATGAGGAAAAACAAAAATCAGAACTCGATCAGTACCAGTATAAGTCTATATAATGTGATCTAAGATCATCATCAGTAATTGCCCTTTTCGTCAATGTAGAGCGATCTCAGAGTTGGTATATTTAGTTAGGGGGCGTGGGTGGGTGAAGCCCCTCACTTAATTAGGGTTTTAAAGTTAGTTTTTTATTTTACGGCTACGTGAATATTTTCCCAAGGAAAAAATTAGAGGACGTGGACATTCATGGTTTACAGCATTCGCTGCATATGTGTCAGTTATTATAGGTTCATAGTGTCATAGGTTCATAGGTAGGTACTAGGCTATCTGCCCAAAGGCATTTATAAGCCTAGCCAGAATGTGTTGACTTTCGTCACCCCCTTAGATTAGTTCCCTGTGCCTCTGTCCAGCAGAGCCATTGAAGTGATCCCTGGGGTAAACTTACTGTTTCCCATCCACTCGTCAAGGTTTCTCTTGAAGAGTGTTAGCGAGGACCTCTGCCTAATGTAGATTGGAATCTTGTTCCAAAGCATGGGAAGTCTCTGGGACAGGAATCTATCCCTCCAGCATGTCCTATTTATTGTTGTGGTGAGGTTTAGATCCCTAGAGCCTGTGGCTTGAGGGGATATGATTTTCTTCAGGTGGAGCATGTCACTCAATTCTGGGTTGGACATGGCCTTGTATGTCAGACAGAGATCACCTCTGAGTAAGCAGTATGTAACCGAGTACAGTTGGAGTTTCTTCAGTTGAGCTGCATAGGTCATCTTTTTGAGGCCAGTAATCCTCTTGGTGAGGTACTTCTTTGGTCTTTCCAGCTGTTGCAGGTGTCTTGTAAGGTACATCCCAAATGGGGCGTTGTATTCTATGATGGGTCTGATGAGTGATGAGTAGAGGGGCACAATTACCTCTTTTGACCTGGATGCAAACCCTTTTGTGATTAGGTGGGCCACATAGAAGGATTTTCTAACCACCTTGGCAGTGTGATTATCAATGGAGAGATTACTATCTACTTGGGTCCCCAGATCCGTATTTAGGGGACTACCACCTATGTGGTAGTTTGTGACTACTTTGTTTTTTCCAAAGGGGTGACTATGCACTTTTTGGCATTTAGTTTGAGGCCATGGTTTTGACAGCAGGTATCTGTCTCAGTGAGACCCTTTTGGAGGATGTCTGTGTCAGCCGGAGAGTCAGTTATAGCCCCTAGTTTGAAGTCATCTGCAAACTTGGTCAGCCATAGTCCTCCTGTGCTTGCCTGCACCTCTGAGAAGTATATGCTGAACAGGAGGGGTCTTAGGACTAAGCCCTTGGGAATGACACTTGTAACCGGTTTTGAGTCAGACCTAGCTCCCACAACTCTTACCATATTTGTTCTGTCCGTGAGCCAGTTGGCAACCCATCTCGTGATGTAGGGGTTTATGTTCAGGCTGGTGAACTTGTCTATAATACCAGAATGGGGAATGATGTCAAAGCCTTTGCGAGGTCTAGGTAGGCTGCGTGGACCACCTTTCCCTCGTCTATAGCCTTGTTAACTGTCTCATAGAAGTCCACCAGGTTTAGAAGGCATGATCTTCCCTTAACAAAGCCGAACAGGTTAGGGTCCAATGTTTGGAGGTTCCCAATGTCTCTGTTAATGGGATCCAAGATGATGTGCCCCATAGCCTTGCAGACCAAACTAGTCAGGCTTATAGTGTGATAGTTCCTGGGGTCTGTTGTGTTTCCACCTTTGTGGAGAGGAATAACCGTTGCTGTGTGCCACTCTATGGGCACATAGCCTGTGGAGAGGCTGCATTTGAACAGTGTCTTTAGGTGAGGGGTTAGTTCATCTTTGAGCTTGTGTAGGACGTAGCCTGGGACACTGTCCAGTTCCATTGATACAGTGTTTTTGGCTTTGTAGAGGGCTGTTTTAACCTGAGTGTCTGTGATTTCAGGGGCACTACATTCTTCTGGTATGGTTATGGGCCCTTTTGAGGGTGAGATGGGGGTGAAGTTTGCACCAAACCTGTCTGCCAGGATGTTGGCGATATCGGTCGGTTCAGTGTATTTTGTGCTATTCTGCACTAACTATGAGCAGATCTGAGAATTGCCACTTAGATTCTTGACATAGCTAAATAATGCGTTGTGGTTATCTTTAGAGTTCTTGGCAATTTTTATTTCGAAGCTAGCCTTGGATGATTGTATGAGGGATTGTAGTTTCTTGCTGATACTGATCAGGGATTTCTTCTCTTCTTGGGATTTTACTCTTTTCTGTACTAGTTTTCTCCTTGTATTGTATAGCTTGTTTATGGCAGGGGTCCACCAGACTGGTTTCCTTTTCGTGGAGAAGTGAGTTTTGCTTTTGCTTGGGATAGCACAATCCATGCATTCATGTAGGTGCCCGTAGAGTGCATTAGTAAAGGATTTTGCAGCTTGGGCAGTTTTATCCTTTAGCATGGGGGCTTTGAAACTTTCCACCTTGGTCTTAAGTAATGTGAAATTTGCTTTTGAAAAGTTTTTCACGGTGGTTTCCTTGACTGGGGGTGGGGGTGGAATGTGGATATCCAGAGTGATTAGTTTATGGTCAGATCTAACCATCGAGGGGTTGGCCTCCAGTGTTTAACACCGGTCACCCATGTTGGTGAAGACCAGGTCCAATATGTTGTCTCCACTGGTGAGGGTGTTGACCAGTTGATTCAGGGTGTTTGAGTTTATAAATTCTAGGAAATGTTTGGCAAGGGAGTTAGTACTCGAGTAGTTCTCCCAGTTAATGTTTGGGAATTGAAATCACCCAATATCAGGGTGTTTGGTAGGAACTTTGTTTCCCAGCATTTCCAGAAATGTGGAATGGGGGTCCTGGGACATGGTGGGTTATCTGTAGCAAGATAAAATTTGAATTGCTGTTTTGCCTGTTGTTAGTTGCACGTGGATAATCTCTCAAGCATCGTGCTGTGCCACTAATCTGGAGGTGTGGGTATCCTTGATGAATATGGATATGTCCCCGCCTTTTGTATTTCAGTCCAGGTTGTGTGGCCAAAATGTATGGTATGAGTTGTAGCCTGGTAGTGCTGGGGTGCTGTCTGGAGCCTTAAACCAGGTTTCTGTTACTGCACACATATATTGATTTTCTCCATACTAAGGAGTCCCTTGAGTGCGTGAAGTTTGAGGTTTAGACTTCTGGAATTGAGTAGCATTACCCTCAGTTTTTTGTTACCTGTGCTATTTACGGTGGTGGGTTTGTCTTTTGAGCCTTGCCTAAAAAAGGTACTATGGGGGTGGCAAGAGCCTTGGCCAGTATTCGAAAGCCTAAGGGTGACAGATGCAATCTGGCTCTAGTGAAGCAGTGTGGCTTGTCGAGCATGTCATCCCAGCTGGACAGACACTGGATCTCCTTTGAATTCACCAGAAGCTTAGCCAAATGTTGGAATTGATCATTTTTTTCTTTATACCGTGGTATCATTCTTGGTGAGGGCAGGATGTTCCTCAGAGTCAAGGTCTTACCAGCCTGGGCTATGTTATCAGAGAGCTCTTCCATGTCTCTTTTCATGTAGTCCAGGGAGGTATGGCTCAGGTCATTCACACCAACATGGACAATGGCAGAGTCGTATTTGTACTTGTTCTGCAGTGACCTGAGTGCTTGTGTTATGTGGCAGATCCTGGCACCTGACAGGCAGCTAACAGTAACCTTCTCCTTGTTCAGCCTAGTGAGTGGGACATCAGTGTGCCTGACTATAGAGTCACGTATTACTAGTATGTTGGGTATGTTATTTTGCCTTAAGGGCTGTGATTGTGTGGCACACTGGTTTTGTGAAGTATGTGTTTCATGGTTTGTGTTGAGGGGTGGATGTTGCTTGGATGTCTGCTTTGGAGGTCTCTGTTGCTTTTGCAGATTTTTATTTAGAGCCTCCGAGTATGTTTTCGTGTATTTATGTGTGTTTTTTGTCGGTGCTGGTTTCATAGGTCTATGTGAGTCTGGTGGTGTGATGCTAGTAATTCCCTTCTACTCTTGACTGTCTGATCCAGTCTTGGTTTGAGAGAACTTAGCCTCCAGTTTGGCTGTATGATTGCATCTCTTGCATTTATTAGTGTTTAGTGGTAGGAGTAAAGGGTTGTCTGTGTACATGAGGCAGTTGTAACATTGCCTCAAAATGTCCAGATTCACCATTTGGACTAGAGAGTACACCTGAAACTGCCCTTTGGACATACCTGGATAGGTACAGTGAACTGTTTTACTGATTGGCTGGTAAGGTCGAATAGAGAGCCTTGTCCTTTTGTACAGTATAGGGGGGTCTAGTGTTGAGGTTTATTAGTGCTTGCTATGAGTTTTGAGCAAGTGCCGGGCTGAGAAGTGAATGGTTTGAGTGCTTAAGTTGAAAGTTGGTCTAGTTACAAGGGAAAAATTAGGTTCATAGGTTGGTACTAGGCTATCGGCCCTAGGGCCTATACAAGCCTAGCCATAACAATTCTCTGGATATTTCTTCCCACAGTATTTACTATTCTGGACCCCTGTTTAGCAGGGCGACTGACGTGATCCCCGGGGTGAATTTCCTATCTCCCATCCAGCCGTCAAGTTTCCTTTTGATGAGGGTCAAGGAGGCACTCTGTTTGACATGTATGGGCAGTCTATTCCAGAGTATGGGGAGTCTCTGGGTCAGGAACCTATCCCTCCAGCATGTTTTGTTCATTGTAATAACAAGTTTTAGATACCTGGAGCATGTGGCTCTGAGGGATTGGGATTTCTTTAAGTGGAGCATGTCCAGCAGCTCAGGGTTTGACATGGCCTTGCATGTTAAGCAGAGATCACCTCTGAGTAGACAATATGCCACAGAGTATAGCTGGAGTTTTTTTAGACTGTCAGCATAGGGCATCTGCTTTAGGCCTGTGATTCTTTTAGTGAGGTATTTCTGCGGCCTTTCCAGCTGTTGCAGATGTCTTGTGAGGTACATACCAAATGGGGTATTGTACTCTATAATGGGTCTAATGAGGGATGAGTACAGTGGGACAATGACCTCCTTTTTTCTGGATGAAAAGCCCTTAGTGATGATGTGTGCCACATTGAAGGATTTCCTGACTGTTTTGGTAATGTGGTTATCAAAGGTGAGACCACTGTCCACTTGTGTCCCTAAGTCTCTCATCATACTTTGAAGAGTAGACTTTGTGGAGCCGGGAATAGTTATACCCTAGCTAACCAGCACTGCCTAGCATGTAAAACTGCGCAAATGCAGTTTTTATAGGAGGAAAATGAAAGAGCTAGAAATTAGCCCAAATGGCCAATAAACTACTAATTTTGGGGCTAAACCACTCCTCCAGGGACAGATAGGCTGCTCAAAGCTCCCTTCTCTCACAGGTGAACAGAGAAACTTCCTTCTATCCAAGTAAGATATGGGCAAAGACAGAAACTTGTAACACAGCCCTGAATTCAGCACTAACCTGAAACCTGGATAATACTAGCTAAGAAAGGTGGGAAACAAGTATATATTTTTTTTTCAGAAAATAAAGCAGATACAATTCAAAAAACACTTTAAATGCACAGAAATGGCCATCACACTTGAGTGTGTAGCCTACAGCAGTTAAACAGGTAATTTAAACACAAAAACGACTTTGTTAAAGAGCAGTCACTAAAATCCATACAATATGTAGCGGAAACAAGCTTTTCAAATTACAGAAACCCTAGAAAATTGGCATTTTAGGTGGAATTAGCTAAAGGCAGCAAGAAAATGCAGAAAAATGATACTCAATCACTCAAAAGTTTCTCTTTTGTCTCTTTGCTGCTGAGGAACTCTGTAGGGCACCAGGCAGGAGCTTGCTGAGCTGAATACAAGCGCAAAAACCTCGCAAATGCATTTTTATAGCAGGGAAATGAAAGAGAGAGAAATTAACCCAAAAATGGCGAATAAACTACTAACTTCTGGGCTGAAACCTCTCCTCCAGGGACAGATAGGCTGCTCAAAGCTCCCCTCTCTCACAGGTGAACAGAGAAACTTCCAAGTAAGGTATGGGCAAACACAGAAATTTGTAACACAGCCCTGAATTCAGCACTAACCTGAAAAGTGAACTATACTAGCTTAGAAAGGTGGGAAATAAGTATTTTTTTCTTTTTTTTTTTTCAAAGAATAAAGCAGGTACAATCAAAAAAACAATTTAAATGCACAGAAATGGCTATTGCACTTGAGTGTGTAGCCTACAACAGTTAAACAGGTAATTTAAACACAAAAACAACTTTGCTAAAGTGCAGGCAGTAAAACAAGTACAATATGTAGCTGAAACAAGCTTTTTAAATCACAGAAACTCTATAAAATCGGTGTTTAAGGCAGAATTAGCTAACGGCAGCAAGAAAATGTAGAAAAATGATATTTAATTCTTCGATCACATAATATAGACCCCCAATACCCAACCATTTAGTAGGTGAACACATTTACAGGGCAAATGATCAATCAGACTTGGAATACTGCCATGCCAAAGGGAAATATTTACTCAAAGATGATCTATGAAGAGGCTACCATTAGGAATAGATAATGCTCAAGGAAATGTAATTGGCTAATATTCCTGGCATTCATGTAAAGGACAAGAGGATGGGAATTGTAGCCTGCATTGAGAAGAATGCTGGATATGCATCCCATCAGCACAGCATTGCTCAAGACTGAAAGGCTCTTCTATAACACCAGAATGCTAGAGAAAAAAATCTGGCAGAAAAGAGAACAGCCAAGACAATAGTAGGATAAAAAGGAATGCAGAAGAAGATGCCCAAATGGAAAGGACAAATTTTGCTTTACACAGCAGCAGTTATTTGCCTGAATAACAGGCTACTAGGGGATGTAGCTGTTTGGAAAGTAATAACATAGGCAGCCATTCTACATTTTCCAAGGCCTCCATATTGGTGTAATGAATGGAGCACAGCTGTAAATCAGCACTGCATGGGTACAGAAGAGTAACACAAATTCACAGGACAAGACTGATGGACTGATGACCTGATCAGCACAAATGCAGCAGCTACAATACACACAAATTCAAAGTAAGGACTAGACTGAGCAGGCCATAAGCGTAGCACAGTATCTTGCCAGTATAGGAAGCCAATGCTGTTAGTGGAGGGCTACCTATATTATTTAGAGTGATCCATGACTGCAAGGGATTATTGGGCATGCAAAAGCTGGGAAGCCACTACATATCATGAATAATGGAAAGGAGCTGATTAAGGAATTGTAACATTATTAAAATGACCCAAATGTCGCTAACCCAGAGGTAGCACTGCTGCAGCAGAATGGAAGAGGAGTGCAGTACAAAGCAATGAATTGTCTATCAACATCTTGAAGAGTGCAATGGGAAAGGACAATGACAATGTCATGCAGTTGATGTCTTGCTATGACAAACTGCTCCACACCATTATCAGGGTGTGATAGAATGCATGTGTTCTTTCACCATAGGTTAACCTAGAGGAGATGAATATGGACCATTACCCCCTTCGCAGTGCCACTTTCATGCTATACAAAAAGTTAGGCGCAAATGGAACTGACGTCATAGTTGTGCTAACAGTGTCCCCTAATGTGGAGGATCTCCACAAGGTACACATGCACAAGTATTTTTTTCTTTTTTTTTTGTTCTATGAACTCTCTATTTCCAACACAGTATAACTTGTGCCACCAAATGAACAACCTGCATGCCTCAATTGGCACACCATCGAACAATAGCTACATTGCCAACTGTATTCCCTGATGATGCAGAAAATAGAGAAAGGATGTGTCAACAAAAGCAAGATACTCAAGGTGACTGCAGCGGATGAAGGCCATACCTTGGTGCCTGCTTACATCTTTACTGATTTCAAGACAGTGGCAATACATACAAGGCTGTAAGGTATTCCCGAAGGCTATACTGAAAGGATGCTTGTTCCATACAGGATTGTACAGATTGCATGGTATCCACTTCAGCAGCATTACATCATGGCCTTGTATGACACAGATGTCACATTTCCAATAGCCATCTGTAAGCTAATTGCATTAGACTTTCAAACCTTGCATGATGTCATCCCTTATTTCTTGGGCATAGTGTCCACACTACTTGACATCAGAAGGGATGTGGCCACTTTTCCGGACCATCACTATATACAAGAATGTCCTAGGAAGTATGCATCTCACACCATGATAGTGCATTGAATGCCATCATCATACATTCTGAAATTCTAGAATGCATGTGTGACCTTTCACTCTTGATCTTCTGAAGACAAACAGTCAGGTAGAGGCCTGATACCTGCAACTGATGGTTTTCTTGGGTGGTCTATTGTACAGCTCTCCAATCTTCTCACTATGCTGCATCAAGAACAAAATACGATGGATAGTCATGTAGAATCTCTGCTCAGCAGAATGCCTGTTGCTTCCCACAAAGAAGCTACCGTAGTTAAGAAGTGTCACCTAAAACAAATTGTGAAGCCAGAGCTGGTTTTCAAATTAGGCCAAGCAGGCAGTCACCTAGGGCATCATTCTGCCAGGGATGCATTTTCATGATTATTTATTTAATTTTTACAGTAATGAAACATGTAATTTCTTTGCTCTAAGAAATAAATAAATAATTTTATGTGTAAATGGGTAATAATATGAAATTTTGGGACATGCTTGAGTCCCAAAACATAGAAAGTGAATGGTTGAAAGATTAGACTGACAGTGGTGTAGTGGTGCAGTAGTTAGCATTGTCGCCTTACAGTAAGAGGTTATCTAGTTTGATTCCTGGCTGGGGTGCCTTTTGAATGGAGTCTGCATGTCCTTCCTGTGTTTGTGAGGGTTTTCTCTGGGTGCTCTGAGTTCCTCCCACATTCCAAAGGCATGTCTGGAGCATTTCTCCCTAGGCCTCCACTGAAAATGGGCTATTTCCCAGTAAACAAATGTCAGTTCTGGGAATATTCCCTTTTCTCTGAGGTATGGTGATCTGGGAGTTGGCATACATATATATATATATATATATATATATATATATATATATATATATATATATATATATATATATATAAACATAGACTCAGAGGGTAGGGGGTGCAGGGAGGGGCTTGCCCCTTGCAAAAGCATTCACAAAATGTGGGTGAATTTTGTCACATGTTTCAATGTTTTTTTTATGTGGTTAGATGTCACATTTTCAATGTTTTTGCAGGACAGAATACTCCCTTGCACCCCCACACCTCCTGCTATTTATTTATACCAACTCCATGGTCACACAACAGTGGGAAAGGACATAAACCCTTCCCTAGTAAAACGTCATTTGTCAGTATTTTGTATTTATATATTTTGCAGTTTAGATATGTTTACTGAAAATCTTATGCTGTTTAGATAATTTCTGGTGCACCCAAAAATATATATGGTTCACCTACATTTTTGTTGAATGTCCATTTGGCCAAAAAATGCAGGCGGTGTTGTTTAATGGTATGGATAGCCAAGCAGTGCAAGTGCCAATCTTATGTTTTGTCGAGACATATAAGTGGGGTTGTAGGGAGTGAGAGTGAACATGTGTTCATGAGTTAAGGCTAGTGTTGAGAATTGGTATGGGATAGGTGTATGTTTAAGTGAGAGTATGTGTCTTTTAGGGTTAGGATCAGGGTTAGGTATGTGAATAGAATTAGTGTTTTTAGTGTGTGTTTGTGCATGTTTATGCGTGTGGGTGTGTCTTGTGTAATGGAATTGTTAAGGTAATGTGAACGATTAGGGTTGGAGGAAGGGTCAACATTAAGGTAATGGGTTAGCACTCATTACTTATGTGGTACAAGGGGAGGACACTATTCAGATGAATATGAGGCTAATGGAAACTTTAGTGTTATATCGAGAGAGGAAATAGTTTTCCTTTCTCAATATTTTTTGTTCGATATTTATTGGATTTGGTATTCTATATGTTCAAACATTTTTGATGACGTTTTCACTTCAACATTAAATCCACTCAATCATGCAAAATACAACTATATATATATATATATATATATATATATATATATATATATATACTTGCAATCAAAATGTCGAGGTAGCGTTCCTCGACAGTTGGAAGGATGAACATGGAGCGGCAGAGAGGCAAAACTACAAACACAATTCCTATTGACTGTGAAACATTGATAAGGGGATGGTGTTCGTAGTTTGGAGTGTTGGTATTTTGAAGGGCATCGCACTACAGTGGGGGTAGGGAAAATTACCATTTCCCTCACTGTAGTGCGATCTTGGAGTTAGAATATATAGGTACCAGGGGGTGTGGGAGTACAGGGGGCTTTCCCCCCTGCAAAATGGTAAGACATTTTCTACCTCATAGAGGATATTTTTTTC
>NC_056744.1:181835168-181962668 GCF_019279795.1 Protopterus annectens
GTCGTTAGCCTAGTAAACACCTATGAACCTGTAAAATTACTACAAAGGCCGCTGAACAGCCAGAAGAGAATGACAGAATGACCTTTAGAACTGGAACTAGACATCAATCAGATACACACAACAGTCATCAGGAATGATGAAAGAAGTCCCAGATGTCATGAACACAAGTTCCAGTCTTTGTAGATGAGACACATAGTTCCTAAGACCTTATGCATTGTTATCTGCATACTCCACGTAACAACATAAATACTACAGAGGAAAGTCTGCCAGGGACCTCAGCAAATACCTTACAAGAAACTGTTATAGGTTCATAGGTTCATAGGTGTGTGCTAGGCTAATGGCCCTGGAGCCTTTACAAGCCTAGCCCATAGAAGGGCTCTGGCATCGTGCCACCTGACATTAGTTCCCAGTGCCTCTATCAAGTAGAGTCACTGCAGTGATCCCCAGGGTGAACTTTCTATTTCCCATCCACTCATCAAGATTTCTCTTAAAGAGGGCCAGTGAGGTGCTCTGCTTGACATGTATGGGAAATCTATTCCAGAGCATGGGCAGTCTCTGGGTTATGAACCTGTCCCTCCAGCATGTTCTGTTGATTGTGGTAATGAGTTTGAGGTCTCTGGAGCATGTGGTGTGGAGAGATTTGGATTTCTTTAGATGTAGCATTTCTAACAGAGCTGGGTCAGACATGGCTTTATAAGTCGAGCAGAGATCGTCTCTTAGTAGATGTTATGAGACAGAGAATAGCTGGAGTTTTTTGAGTCTATCCATGTAAGACGTGTTTAAGGCCTAGAATCCTTCTTGTGAGGTACTTTTGTGGCCTTTCCAGCTGTTGCATGTATCTAGTGAGGTACATGCCAAATAGGGCATTATACTCAATGATTGGCCTAATGAGGGAAGAGTAGAAAGAGATGATGACCTCTTTCTTCCTGGATGCAAAACCCTTGATAATGAGATGTGCCACATAGAAGGACTTTCTGACCACAGTGGCAATGTGGTGGTTGAGGAGACATTGCTGTCAACCTGTGTCCCCAGATCTCTTATAATGCCTTCAGAGTTCAGTGGGCTCCCATTGATGTGGTAATTAGTGGGGACTGAGTTTTTCCCAAAGGAGATGAGAATGCATTTATTGGCATTAAGCTTAAGCCCATGGTTTTGACACCAGTCATTGGTCTCAGTGAGGCCTTTCTGTAGGATGTCTACATCATTTGGGGAGTTAATAATGACTCCCAGCTTGCAATCTTCTGTGAACTTGGTCAGCCAGAGTCCCTCCATGTTGGCCTGGACTTCTGAGACATATTATTAAATAAAACTCCCAAACGATAAAACAACAAGTGAAAAAAACTAAATCTACTAAGAAAAAACAATAACACTGGTTGTAACAAGGCTAAAAACAAAAGCATTTAATGGAGTAAGCGCTTTTACGGATACACCGCTTCTTCAGACTACAATCAAACAGCATCACATGCCACATTATTGTTCCCTTACCAATGGAAGTTAGTAGGAATGATGTTGGACGTAGCACCAATAATGTGCTACAGATGCCTTTAACCTTTGCTAGTGACATTAATGTGATATGTGAGGTTATTAATAAGAACTGGGATATTTTGTCTACAGTTTAAGGGCTTAAAGGGGTGATAGGTGAAAAACCTAACTTTACCTTTCGCAATAATAGGTCCTTGAAAGGCCATTTGTGATATAGAACTGCTGATTTTATTAAGTTTCCTAGGTCAGAGAGATTAGGTACTCATGCATGCAGAAACTAGAAGGCATGCAGACATATACACACTGGAGGACCTTTTACACATCCCAGTTTAGGTTTTAAGATTGACCCCAATATCTATGCTGACTGTAGGACCTGTAATGTTATTTATTTTAGCTATTGTGTTAAATGTTTTTCATTCTATGTAGGTAAAACAAATTGTTGCCTTAAGGACAGGATACTAGAACATTTTAGGGACATCAGGAAAATGAAAGAAAACAGTGCACTAGCTATGCATACCATGAAGGAAGGCATGGACCACACATTTAAGTTTTTAGTACTTCAGATTGTAGCTGCTAAGAAGAGAGGGGGAGACTTTAAAAATACTACTGAATTAGTTGAACAAGAATGGATTTTACGATTCCATGCTGACAAGCCCCCGGGCTTGAACAGCATGGTTTCACTTAAACCCTTTCTCAAGACAAAGCCACTGAAGCATTGATTTTATTGTTTTTAAGAGTTGCTATACAGTGTTCCTTTAAGTAAGCTATGTTTTAATTGTATGATGTCATAATTAGTTTAATTGTTTTAGTATTTAAATGTGATGCTGTTTGTTTGATTGTAGTCTGAAGAAGCGGTGTATCCGTGAAAGAGCTTACTCCATTAAAATGCTTTTGTTTTTAGCCTTGTTAAACCAGTGTTATTGTTTTTTCTTAGTACTTCTGAGAAATAGATGTCAAACAGGAGAAGACCCAGGACCAATCCCTGTGCGACTCCACTCATAACTGCTCGGCAGTCTGACTTGGAGTCCACTACTTTCACACTGTGAGTTCTATCTGTGAGCCAATTTGCAACTCACCTAGTAATATAGGGGTTGATGCTTAGTTTGGTGAGTTTATCAATAATCCCTGAGTGGGGAATGGTATCAAAGGCCTTAGCCAGATCAAGGTAGGCTGTATGAACTGCCTTGACCTCATTCACAGCTTTGGTGACTGACTCAAAGAAGTCAACCAGGTTGAGCAGGCATGATCTACCTTTCACAACACCAAATTGTGTGGGATCCAGAGTTTGGAGATTCCCTATATCCTTGTTAATTAGGTCCATGATGATGCTCTCCATAGCCTTACATATCAGACTCATCAGGATAATGGGGTGATAATTCCCAGTGTCTGTAGTCACTCCACCTTTATGGAGAGGGATGACTGTAGCAGTGCTCTATTCTGTAGGGTCAAAGCCTGATGTGAGGCTATGATTGAACAGGGCACATAGGTGTGGTGTCAGTTCACTTTGTAGTTCATGTAGAACACATCCAGGGATATTGTCGGGTCCCATGGAAGCTGTATTCTTGGCCTTGGGCAATGCAGCTTTAACCTGTGCTGCAGTAATGCTGGGTGCCTGGCATTCCTCTGGTATTGTGATTGGTCCTTTGGAGGGAAGAGAGGGGTAATGTTGGTACTGAATCTGTTGGCCAGTATGTTGGCAATATCTTTTGGCTCAGTATAGGAGGTATCATTGTGCAGTAACTCAGAGCAAACCTGCATACCAAGAGAATTCAGTACAGATTGCCACACTATTACTAATTACTCTAAAAATAATATAATCAGTTCACATGGCTTCACGAAACTCATCCCCACTCCTGCTAGATACATTAAAACCAATAATAAAAGCTCCCTCATTGACTGGATACTTACAAATTCCCCATACGATATTTTCACTTTTGGCTCCCTTCCTGTCTCCTTAAGTAATAATCTCCATACTTTTACAATTAGATAACTAAACCTCCCCATGAAATTCCATCCCTATGATCTAGTATGTAATCTCACATCTTTGTATAAAGATTCTTTCTTGGCCAGCTTAAGATATGTTCACTTGGACCATCTTCATACTGTCCCTTTAGATGATGTTGTCATGTACTTTAATGACATATTTCTCTTCTTCCTAAATGAACATGCCCCACTAAGAAACAAAAGAGTTAAAATAAACCCTACACCCTGGTTAACAAGAAAAAACAAATCATAATGAATGAAAGAAAGAAAGAAAGAAAGAAAGAAAGAAAGAGGTAGAGCTTGGAATACTTGCAAACAAGTTAAAACTAAGACCAGCTTCCAAAACTTTAAACAACTTCAAAATACATGACCAAACTTAACAAAAAGACATATTATACAAACTTCCTATACACTAATCAAAACAACCTCAAACTTTTCTACTCCTCCATAAAACAGCTTATGCATCCTGGCCAAGCTACATAACCAACCTCTTCTACCAGCTACACTGTCTCTAGAACAGGATGCCCATCCATGTGAAGCAGAGTTCCTCCCTAATCCAATTCAAGTGCAGCTTGGACAATTGGATGGGAAACCGGAAATTCATCCCTCTTTTGGCACCTGTGTCTCTGATGTAAACAGGTTTACCTGTACATGGTTCATCTCCCAGGCCCATGCTTACATTTATCAAGGGTATCAGACCTTGTCAGAGACTTAGGATGCATGGCTAGATTTAAAAGGGCCCTTGTGGTCGTTAGCCTAGTAAACACCTATGAATCTAGGAACCTATGAACTAATGACAGCATTACCAACTAATTCAATATAAATTTTGTTAACACAGTAACTCCCCTCTTACACATCTCTGTCACCTGTAACTCCCCACTACCCCCATTGTCAACAAATAATCCATACACATTTGATTTTGAACTGAACTTCTCATTCACCATCAGGAAATACCTTCTCAGACTAATGTCAACTAGATAAAGCTCTGACTGTGGCCCAGGTGACCCAGGTTCAATTAGCAGCTCAGGTGGCTGATGGAGTAGAACTGAGGGAAGGGCATTTCTGTCCCAGGTGGGACTGTGCTTGTTGATGACACTCCCAAAGGGGAGGCATGGTCCAAAGATGGGAGTTGCCTTTGGACATAGGCTATAAGCATGGGGGGATCAGGGAATGGGAGTGAGATGGGCATATAAAAGAAAATGCCCCAGATAGAAGCACAGATGGATGAGCCTCCAGAAAGCCCTCAGGATATATGGCTGGTCCCAACAATACTATGATATGGAAAGTGGATGTGGGGTTCTGGGGGTCCAGGTAATTATATGAGGTCTAGAGAGACCAAAATGAAAACTAAAGTTAACAACACTTGCCCCAAACTGTCTTCCTAATCTCTGTCCTAAAAAATGCTCCATAACAGAAAGTTATAGTCATAAAAGTTTGAAAAAAAAATCTTATATACTATTTCTACACAAAAATGCCTTCTCTACTAATATCCACAATAAAAGACCAGTAGCTATTCTGTCCCATATGCAAAGTCTTAGAAAAATGTGTCCAGTCCTAGCTATTTAAATTTACTTCAAAACAACTCACTAAGGCCCACACAGCACTTTTTCCAGCAACACCATGATACTATAGCAGCTCTACTCACCTTTGTTACCATCATGAACAGTAAGAGGAATGCATGGGACTTAGTAGCAGCACTTTTCTTTGATTTGTCAGAAGCTTTTGACACAGTATCTCACCAAAAACTACTTTACAAACTCTCCTCCCTAGAACTTCAACACTTAGCTCTCACCTGGTTCAATAGTTATCTCAGCAATGTTGTAAAATGGGAAAATTACACATCTCAGTTTCTCTCAGTGCACATAGGGGTGCCTCTAGCATCTATCTGTGGTCCCTTGCTATTCAGTATTATCATAAATGATCTACATATCACAAGTAAACATTTTACCATTATTCAGTAAAATGATAACCCTAAACTCATCTGCACTGCCAAAAAAAGTAAAACAACTTCAAACCCAAACACAATATTCATTCAATTCCATTGGAACATAGCATTGAACTGTTAATTATTATTAAACCTGAATAAGACCAGTCTTATTCTGTTCACACCTAAACAATACCCAAATAACAAACTTCTCTTCATTATTTCCTCTGAACAAACCAAAACTGAACTTGTAACTCATACCTCTCTAAACAAACCAAAACTGAACATGTAACTCATACCTCTCTCCTAAATGTCATCATAGATGATGCCATAAAATTTGACCACCACATAAAGAAAGCTACCAGTAAAAAGCATAAAAAACTTTCTACCCTAGATCAAGCTAAACCTTATCTCCTTGACAAGGCTAGTCAAATTATTTCACCTGCTCTACTGTTACCCCCTTGTATATGCTAGTAACGTAAAAGTTACCAAAATAACCATGCTAGAAAAATGCTGCAACAAAATAAGTAAACTTGCAACTGATATGTTTAATAGAGGTTATCAACATACAGTATTAAAACAAAGTGGTTAGAATTGCCTCACTTTATAATATTCACATAACTAAAAATTGTTCATAGTCTAATTTTTCAATGTGAAAAATGCCAAACACTAAAAAGATATTATTCAGCCTTAGTCCTGATCTAGGACATTTTGCTCTACTGACAAATTTTCATTGCACCCAATTAAATGAAACAACACTGCAGGTGACTCACTGTATGTCTCTAAAGTTTGGAATTCCATGCCCCATTCACTTGGATAAACTAACAAGCTGAAGTCCTTCAAGCAACTGTTGAAACAAGACCTAAAGGTCTCATGGCTTTGCTCATGCACCACACCTAAATAATTCCCGTAAATTGTCCTCATCCACGCTATCCCATCCTGCTCTAAAATGACCATGTGGACAGTAATCTTCCATGTTATCCTGTACTATTATGTCTACTTGGCCACATGCACTGAATCACACTGTCTTTAACTTTGCATTGTTATGAAAGTTCACTTTACCACTGCCCTACTGTTATAAAATACTATGGGTCTAAACTTTGTCTAAACACTCATTCTGATCTAGCTTTGAATGATTTTCCATATTATTGTGTTGCCTGTATCATGATTATACTATGTTTGTATTTTGACTATTTAGTGTTGTTTTCTCAGCATCATATGCTCAAACAATCATCGCTTTGTCTCATTATTATATACTCAAAAATGTTGCCGGTATGTATGTGCATTACTTTCATTCTGTATTTTACAGAGCTTTTCTTTCCAGGCCTCCTCTGAAAAAGAATTTTTCAACAAGCTGGATTTTCCCAGTCAGCAAAAGCAATAACTATATAAATAAAAAATAGCTAGTTCACTTTTTTTAATTGAATATATTTGATAGCTGGGTAAGCCCATTGACACAAGCATCCTTTTTATGGGAATTGACCAGGAAGCAATGTCTGGCTAGGTGACTTGTTGTAGGCAAACGGAGGTTAAAAGAATCAAACAGGCAACAGCTAAGATGTGAAGGAGTTGAAAGGTCTATGACTTGTTGGTTATTGGATAGATAGGATTAAGATATTGAAGACTACTCTCCAAAACTATATAGGAGAAGAAAAACTTTTAATCCACTGTTGTGGAACATTAGAGATTGTGGAGTTACTGCTAAGTTAATATATCCTCCACACATTACAAGTTGTCTAGCAGGAAGTACCACAATCTTTTGCTGGATATGTTGAATGTTTAACTTTCTACAAGTTGTAGAAAGGAGACAAGATTGTATGGGTAAGAGAGGAGCCAGACTGGATGGAGTTCTCTTCACCTGCAAATCACCCAGCTGAGTGACTCCTGCCAACAAGGCTGGGGAGATTTGAATATCACAAATGATGTGTTGTAAGTCAAGGTTACAATTCACCCAGGAAAGAAAAATGGGAGAGGCACAACACTGATACTGAAGAGTGTGCATTTCAACCCTGAGTGGTGCATAAGACAGACTACAGACCTCTGGTTAACGAATGCAAGAGTAGAAAGAACACTACAGAGACAGACTGCATTTAAACAGCCTGCAAGTTATAACCAGTTTTTCTGGGGGGTGGGGGGTTCAAACTTAAAAAGTCAGACAAACTCTGAATGCTACCATCTGGTAGGCTTTACTGATCTTTTACAACCAATGGAAGCTCAGCCTGGATGAAGGAAGGAGCTGGAATTCAAAAAGGGGGTCTAGAAGAAGATACATTGGGGGTGAATTTTTAATTTTGTTTCTCCTCTGAAGAAGGGTAAGCTCAGCTATGGTGACACTCTCATTGTTATTTTCAGATTAATCAGCCTTTGTCTTTCTTTCTTGTACCTATAATGCCTGATTGCCTGTGCTTGGTTCCAGGAATCAATGGACCCCCAGATAGTGTTATCAAGACCTAATCTCCACAAACTTTCAAATGGCCTAAGATAAGAAAAGGAGATGCACTGCAAAATGTCAGGAAACTGAAGTCAGAGAAGGGTGTATCTGATGATCTCCATCTTACAAATCCTTAAACCTGTTTGTTTACATTGCTGTGCCTGTATCAGATTGGCCTTATATGTTTTCAGCATTTGTTTCTCTTTTTGCAATTCCATACCCAGAGTCATACTTATACCCGTACCCAGATCGATACACATACCTATACTCATACCCAGCTCTATACCCATACCATACCCATACCTAAACCCATATCCAGATCCGTGCCCATACTCATACCCAGATCCATACATATACCCATACCTATACTCAGATCCACACCCATACTCCTATTCAGATCTATACCCATCTCCATACATAGATCCATGCTCATACCCATACCGATATTGAGATTTATACCGATACCCATACCTACACCCAGATCCATACCCATACCCAGATCCATACTCATACTCATACCAATATCCAGATCCATACCCATACTCATACCTATACCCAGATCTACACCCATACCCCTATCCAGAGCTATACCCATACCCAGATCCATACTCATACCCTTAAACATATCCAGATCTATATCCATACCCATACCCATATCCATATATGTACCCATACCCATACCCATATCCATATCCAGATCCAAACCTATAGCCCGATCTATATTCATACCCATACCCATGTCCATAACAATATCCATACCCCCATTTGAGATCCCCACTGATATCCATACCAAAACCCATACCCTTACCATACCCAAATCCATACCAATATCCATACCTGTACCCATTTCCATACCCATAGCCATGTCCAGATCCATATCCATACCCCAATCTATACTCATACCCATACCCAGATCCATATTAATATCCATACCCCAATTCAGATTCCCACCAATATCCATACCCAGATCCATACCCATTCCCATATCCATACCCAGATCTAGTCCCATACCCAGATCTAGTTTATGTCAACAGTCTAGGTTGAATTGCATTAGGTACTGTTTAGGGAGTCATTACTGACTTAAGCTCCTTCCACAGCCCATGACACCATCTTCTCACAGTGCTCAGTGCCATCCTTGCCAGGAAGGGCAAAAGCCCCTTACATCTAGTTGGGGTTATTCATGTCCCAGCATCCACGAGTGGAGCAACTGTTGAAGGTCAATATACTGTGACTGATTCAGCACCTGCAAGTGTGAAGGTATACGCCCTAAAACCCAGGCTTGTGTACTGGGATCTTGTAAGCTGCTGCATGTTATGAGGTGTGGACTAAGAGTAATGTTGCCTACCTCACAAGATGGCAGTGTCCTCCAAAGCTTGCCTGTATCCCTAACATGATCTTTTCACTGTTTTGTGATGTCTTGATCTCCACCAAGCAGGAACTATCAACTGCCTGTCCCAACATGGCACCCAGTTCTTTCTCCCCGAAGGAAGACAAGCAGGCACAGCCTTGTCATTCTCATTCTCCCCCACACCAGCTGCAGCAGGTAACTGGGCTCACACCACCTGGAATGCAGGTAGAGCTTTATCCCTCCATATGAATGGAGCTGAGTCTGACCTCCTTCCCACAGATCTTTGGCTTTATTTGTTCACATAGCTGTTATTGTAGAGTTTGGAATTATAATTTGTGAGTATATCATCTGCCATTTGGTACGTCTTAGGGTGATGTGCTTATTTTGTAATAATGCTGATTGAAGTTGTTTTGTTCTTGTTTTATCTACAAACTATCAATTTTCCTCAAGTGAAGTTTATGCAGCTTTATATGGTGTGGAGCTTTCTTGGTACTTGGGATCCTTTACTGTTATTTAAAGTATTTATAAAATCTGTATTGTTTTAGTACGGTTGGATGTCAAAGTCTCATTGGCCAAGTATCAGTATATTTATTGGATTCTTTACTGAATTTATATTAATCGTATTTTCCTTTGTTTGCATTTCTGAAATCAAGTATGTAGCCAAGTTTATTATATTACCTTTTTGAAATAATACACCTGTCTTCGTCCTCAGCAAGAGTAGCAAATCTTACAAGGCACGATTCAAAAACGTGCATGCTGATTGGACAGAAAAATCAGTGTGCCCATTGTAACTCAAGTATTACTCACAGAAAAGAAGTATGGTTGCACAACAAGACTTGACTGGCAAAACCAATCATATTACCAGAAACATTTAGAAAGCAAAAAAAAGAGAAAGAGACAAACTGCTAACAGGAGAGAAGATGAATCCTGATAAGCCATAGCCATTAATGTCTTACTTGCTAAGTTTGAATATGTTCTTCCCATTATAGCCCTTTGGCTCCTCACACAACTCCACTCTGATGAAACCTGATGCAAATCAGATACTCAGATTCATCCACCTCTGCAGCAAATATGAATACAACTGCCTTACTATTAGCAAAGGAAAATGGCTACCAGCTCCAGACAAGTGGAGTACCTCAGGGTTCAGTCCTGGGACCGCTCTTGTTTGGCATCTATTTCTCTAAAGTACAGGCCAACACTAAGAGACTCTGGATAACAAAGTTCACAGATGACTGCAAACTGGGAGCCATTATTGAATGCCCAAATGATGTGGATACTCTACAAAAGGGCCTTACAGAAACAGATGCTTGGTGCCAGATCCATGGGCTCAAGCTCAATACCAAGAAATGTATAGTTATCCCCTTTGGGAAAAAACATGTACTCATGAATTACCATATAGGTGGCAGTACACTAAACACCGAAAGTGTGATAAGAGACTTAGGGACACAGGTGGACAGTGGTCTCACCTTCGATAACCACATCGCCACAACAGTCAGGAAATCCTTCTATGTGGCACACCTCATCACTAAGGGCTTTTCATCCAGAAAAAAGGAGGTCATTGTCCCACTGTACTCATCCGTCATTAGACCCATTATAGAATACAACGCCCCATTTGGTATGTACCTCTCAAGACATCTGCAACAACTGGAAAGGCCACAGAAATACCTCACTAAAAGAATCACAGGCCTAAAGCAGATGTCCTACGCTGACCGCCTTAAAAAACTCCAGCTATACTCTGTCGCATATCGTCTACTCAGAGGCAATCTCTGTTTAACATACAAGGCCATGTCAAACCCAGAGCTGTTGGACATATTACACTTAAAGAAATCCCAATCCTTCAGAGCCACATGCTCCAGGGATCTAAACCTTGTCATTACAATAAACAAAACATGCTGGAGGGATAGGTTCCTGACCCAGAGACTCCCCAGACTCTGGAATAGATTGCCCATACATGTCAAGCAGAGTGCCTCTTTGGTCCTCTTCAAAAGGAACCTTGATAATTGGATGGGAGAAAGGAAATTCACCCCGGGGATTACGTCAGTTGCCCTGCTAGACAGGGGTCCAGGAAAGTAAATAGTGGGGGAAGAAATAGCCAGGGAATTGTTATGGCTAGGCTTGTATAGGCCCTAGGGCTGATAGCCTAGTACCAACCTATGAACCTATGAACTGAGAGATAGAATTGTTCCTCATTTACAACACTCACCATTAAACTTCTGAACCTAAGTTATTGTCTTAATCTTGTCAATAAATTGTGTATTAAAGCCTCAGCTCTGCCTCCCTTTACTCTTGCCTGTTGTGAAACATCCTTTTCCAGGTTATACCCAGTTTGCTGCAACTGTCTACCAGCTGCTGTTAAGCAGTGTAATAGTATTGCTTCTTTTTAAAATTCCTCCCTACTTACTTACTTGATGAAGCAAATATAATTGCTTCAGAGATACTGGTTAACAACATCTTCTCCCCAAATGTATTACCCTATCATCACAAGACCCAGAATTATTTATTCTCCCCCTTTTTTGGTTAATACACTATGGCATGGCTTTATCATTATGTTTGGCATCTTATGCACATTAATACTATACGTCATTGCTTACTGAACAAATTTCTGTTTGTTCTCCTTGTTGTATTGTCAAACCATTTACTCATATTTGCTTTGTTGTTTCTGAAGCATATTTTTGTCTGTACTATAACAATTCTGTCTTTTCATCCATGTGATTTGTTATTGGCTTTTTGGCCTGGGTTATGGTTGAAAAGATTCCGCAGACCAGTGCACCTACCCGGTTAACAAACAACAAGTAAATAAAATAAAAAGGAAAGGGTGCTCTCTTCTTAGAAATTTCCTTATTATGTGCTTGTGTCTTCCACTTCTTATTCTGAACACACAACAGAAACACTTCTAAGACATGAGTGCCATCTCCACCTCCTCTGTTGCTCTTCATTGATGTACTGTGCAACTGAGTGGACGTACATGCCATACACATGCCCAATACATCAGCAGCCCACGGAGGAGACAGAGGATGACTAATCTGCCATCATATAATGGCACTATTAAAAAAACGTAAGGAATTTCCTTCCTAAATAATATCATTGTATAATACCAATATTCTTCTCCTGTATGTAGTTAATGCATGATTCACCTATGCTATGACTGTCATTGTTTAATCACTCAGGCTTTGCCCTCATGATCAAATGATTCCAGATTTTGGTAAATAACCCTCACCCAGTTATAGTTTATTGGTAAAATATATTTCAGTTGTGTTGTTATTTGGTGTGATTCTGAGCATAATGTATTTTCTAGGGGATTATGACTTCTATCCATTTATCTTATTTATGTTTCTGTAATATTGTATGGTTCTTTGCTGAGGAAATTTATTTTTTTACAAGTTACTTGGCTGAGTTGAAGCAGACTGATGAGTTTCTTTCTCTCCTTCCTGGCTTTCTGAACGGAAGTTTAGAAGGTATTTTCTTTTGTTTAGGTTTATGACTTGATTACAGGTTTACAGAGTCAGAATAATGTTTATAGTAGTACTGTTTTATAATACAATAGATAAAAAAACAAGCAAGCAGATAAAGGCTGCCTTAAACCAAATGATAAATCCAAGTCGAAAAAGAGAGCAAGGCAGCCAAACATGGCTTAAAACCATTAATTTATTAAAACTGAGGTAAGCGCTTCCATACAGCTACACTGTGCTTCATCAGACCATAAAACAAAAACCACAGACCAGCAATTTAAATAAGACACTCAATAAAACAATAATTAGATTAAATTATTAAATCAAGACCATCAATGATTTAAAGGATGTGCCTTCAAAACAGGCTTTAAAGGTACACATCCATTCAAACCTGGTGCTCTATGTGCCATAAACCTGACTATCCACCTAGTCTCAGCTAATTCCAATTTATTCCCTAAATCTACCCCTCTCTTATCAGTCCCAATCATTTGTAAGACAAAAAAATGCAAACCTATGTCCAATATTATTGCACACATGTTTATAGAGGGCACTATTGGAGTCCCTTCTTCGTATATACCCTAGATGTTCTAAGATACGTTCTTTAAAAGTATGTTCCATCTTCCCTACATAAAAACATAGACAATCTTTGCACCGGGCCAGATAAACTAAATGAGAAGATGTACAATCTGCATAGAACTTGAGTTCAAACCTAAACCCACTAACTGGATGTATAAAAACTTTTCATCAGAAATAGAACTACAAGGCTTTACACCTCCTACATGGGTATGTGCCCATCCTATCTGACCATATCACAGGCTTACCCTGCCCCACAGTATAACATAAGTCCCTTTTCAAGGTCCGTTTATTCTTGAACCTAAAAGATGGACCTGGACCAACCAATTCCTTAATTTCATCATCAGCCAACACTTTGGGCCAGTTCTTCTTCACAAGAATTCACAAATAAACTGACCTTTTTGAAGGGGCATCCTTTAAATCACTGAAGGTCTTGATTTAATAATTTAATTTAATTAATGTTTTATTGAGTGTCTTATTTAAATTGCCATTTTGTGTTTTTTGTTTTATAGTCTGATGAAGTGCAGTGTATCTGTATGAAAGCGCTTCCTCTGTTTTAATAAGTTAATGGCATTAGACGTGTTTGGCTGCCTTGCTCTCTTTTTCTACCTGTTTTATAATATGCATGTTTTTCTCTGTATTATTACCTTGTTTTTATATTTTTTAAATGAAATGTTGAATTAATGTAGACATTAAGGCAAGAAGTGAATAGTGACAGAGAAGGGGTTAGACGTAATGATATCAGTAACTTCAACCTTATGTTGGGGGGTATATAGTATACAAAGGGTTATTTTGGCATCTGTGTGTGAGCATCTACTTGTATTTTTTACTTTGCATTCTGAGAGTTCTTGTATGGAAGTTGTAGTGCTTACAGCATAGCTTGAATAATTGTGAGGGTGGTAGAAGAAAAAAAAAAACTCTCAAATAAGACAGTGTATGGGAGGGTAGTTTTCCTATGGCCTAGCTAAGGTGTTATTTTCTTAGACCTAGATTAATTGAAAAAGGTGAATGTGGTGAAAAGGTAAGGGGAATTGCAGTAGTAGTATGTCTCACTCAGGTCTATATTAAATAACTGAAGAGGCATTTCAGTGAACACCTCTTCCGCAATGCATACACAGCGAACGCACAAAACCGTGAACACTGACATCAGTAATTTCTTTCCCTGGGAAAGAAATCGCTTGCCTAAAAGCAATAAAGATCATTACCAACATAACAAAGTGGAAGGCTTCGACCCCCACACCCCCCTAACTAAATATACCAACTGCGAGATCGCACTATAGTGGGGAAAACGGCAAACTTACAGAGATGGCCAAGCGATTTCTTTCCCAGGGAAAGAAATTGCTGATGTCAGTGTTCACTCTGTATGTCACACTAAAGAGGTGTTCACTGAAACGTCTCTTTGGTGTTATGATATAGACCCATCTCACTCACCTCTTTTACCTTCACCACAGCTCCTTTGTGGGCTTATCAGAAAGGGAATAGTAGGATATCAAATTGTATCTTGGGCCAAACTAATTGCTGAAGGATGGCTTGATAAAACAGAGGATGGGTATGGCAAGTTTTTTTTTTTGTGTGTTCTTTTCTTTACACCTGGGAGCAGGTTGTAAAAGCAGTGACTCTTGGGGATTTCTATAGAGGACACAGAGAGGTACCATTGACATTATTTTGGATGCTATCCAGGGATCTTGCAGAAGATCCTTAACTCTTTATATTGTCAGAACTACAGGACAGTGTTGCCCTCTTGCACCCCTTTTATTTTATTGGTTATTGAAATAGTTGCTTGAACAATTAGGTGCTGCCAAAGGGTAAAGGAGTAGGGACTAACAAGGTTAGAAAGTTTAAACCTATTCATAGATGACTACATATAACTGCCAGATGATCTGGATAGGTTACATGGTAAACTGCAAGAGCCCATTGAGTTTGGAATACAGTCCTGGCTGCAATATCATCTTCTCAAGTCTGTCATTCTCTCAGTAGCAGAGTAGGATCATAACACCTCAGAGATGCCTATACCAAAGAGTGATCAAGCAAGATACTTAGGCCTGAAGGTGAGGTGTGTACTAGTTGAAGGGAACAGTGGCAAATAATTGGGAGGAATTAGGGTCTAAGATAGGGGATATTTTGGACAAATGAGTGAGCACAGTTTATTTAATGTCAGCCAAAATAGTAGTTATTAAAATGGTGATTCTATACCATGGTGTTTACTTGGTTGGGCATATTCCCTTCATTCCAGGAGACAATAAACATAGAAGTATGTAAGAGTCATGGAAAATATTTGTCTGGACAGGCAGCAGGAGTTTCTTTTAGTACAGCCTGATTTATGCCATCAAAGATTACGCAAGGATGAGAAATTGGAGTTGTCTGACTTCAGTCGGTATAATTTTGTGGTTAATGACAAATGCATGGAGGTTAGCTGAAGGAGCACATCCAAATTGCATTACATGGAACAGGACCAGGGTGATATGCTGTCTAGGAAGATGGGCAGTATTGTAGTTAGTACTAGGAATACAATGAAAATATCACGAGGGTCAGATTGTCTATTTTACAGCCAAAAAAAACAGTGCAAAAATATTTGCAGGCTAAAATGGAAAATGGTAATCAGTGGGAATGGAATCTGCAAGCAGTGGAGGTAGTAGCTATGAAATCATTTGCACAAGTTCAGAGAAAAAAATGTGTACCAGATGGAGCACTGATAAACTACTCTGAGTCATGACTTTTTTAGAAGAAGGACTGGTGAGGATTAAAGTTAGAACCATTCAGAAGAGCAGCATTAGATGAAGTATGCAGTTATCTGCTAAACAATGTTTGTAGTGACTTGTGGGAATGGTACAGAGGAGGGATTCTTGAGTCCAAGAGAAGGCTATGCGAAATATGAGAGTCACAGTAGCAATAAAATTAGGCAAGATAAAATCTACCTGCTTAAGCAACTTAACAGCTGTAAATTTTGCCTCAAGATGGCACCCGTCATGATTGATGTCTCTGCATTCTCCTCCTGCAAGTGTTTTTGTTTGTTTCTTTTGGTGGTGGGTTTTAAGCTTTTAGATGTGCAAACTTAATCTGCACTGATTACGTACGATAAAGAAACTTTAGAGATCAGCAGTCAGTTTTGTGTATTATTCCTTGCTTATCAGATCGGGAGCATCATCTCAGATATGCCTCCAGACAAGACCTACAAGCAGGGGAGTCGGATGATGAATAGAGCTGGAAGAAGGAGTGTGTTAAGCAGAGGTGTAGTAGGAGAGGTAGGAGATGCAGGACAGGTGGGTTATATATGAAATTAAAGGCCAGGGCAAGCAGCCTACCCTTTTCCAGCCTGCTGATTGCTAGTGTTCAAGCTCTTGAGAACAAAATGGATGATCTCAGAACTAGAATTGTGACCCAGAGAGAAATGAAAGATTGCTGTGTAATGATGTTTACTGAAACTTGGTTATCGGATAATATTCATGATTCAGTTGTCCAGCTGCATACTCACTCTATCCATTGTGTGGACCACACAGAGGCATCGGGTAAAATCAAAGGTGGAGGTACTTGCATCTATATTAATAACAGATGGTGCTCAGATGTGCAGATTATTAACAAACACTGCTCAAGTTATGTAGACCACCTAATGCTGAAATGCAGGTGGTTCAATCTACCAAGAGAGTTTTCAGCTGTGTTTATCTTAGCTGTTTATATCTCTCCACAAACCAATTGCTCGGCTGCATTGCGGACATTGTATGAGGCTATAAATACACAACAAAATAAACATTCTGATCGAGTGTTTATAGTGGCTGGTGGCTTTAATTATTACAACTCACGGTCTGTGATGCCAGCATACCAGCAATATGTAATCTTCCCTACACAGGAATAAAATATACTGGATCATGTGTACAGTAATGTGAAGGGGGCATACAAGGCTGTATCTCTCCCTCATTTTGGTCAATCTGATCAAACTTTTGTATTTCTCTACCCTGCATATAAACAGCTTCTCAGACAAGTTCCCATTGTATTAAAATTGTTAAGGTGTGGACAGAGGAATCTGAACAGGAGCTTCAGGATTGTTTTCAGTGTACTCAGTGGGATGTTTTTAAGATGACTTCTATGAATGAGGATGTTATAGTTGATCTGGAGGAATGCAGTTCAGTAGCTTCCAGCTACATAAGCACATATGCACTGAAATCAATGTGCCCCATAAAGACATCTGGATATATCCAAATAATAAACCATGGATTAACTCAGAGGTTCACTCAACACCTCATACCTGCTCCAAGGCATATGCATCAGGCAATATATGTGAGTAAAACAAATCTAGATATGACTTATGCAAAGCTATAAGAGCAGCAAAGGAGAATTACAGTTGTAAGCTTGAAGGCTATTATTCGACTGCTGATACAAGACGTATGTAGCAAGGCCTGGAAAACACCATAGGCTACAGAGACAAAGGCAGAGGGAGGACTACTGACAGTTTTCACCAGACAATTTCAATGAATTGTATGCCTAGTTTGAGATTTAAAAAACACAGAGTCAGTGGGTACCACCATATGAGAGAGGGGCAAAGCGGAGGCACCACCACCTTTTACAATATCACCATCAACTGTGGCAAAGTCCTTGAGGAAGATAAATCCCTGGAAGGCAGCCAGTCCAGATAATACTGCTGGATGGACATTCAAAACCTGTGCTTCAATGCTTGCTGATATTCTGGCTGAAATATTCAATCTCTCCCTTGCATTAGCTATAATTCCCACTTGTTATAAGGCAACCACTATTATTCTGCTGCCAAAAAAGGGCAAAGCCAACTGCCTGAATGAGTACCGGCCAGCTGCATGGACTCCCATAGTGATGAAATGCTTTGAGAGAATCTTTATGAGCATTTCTTCCTGGGCCTCCACTGAAAATTGGATCATTTCAAGTCAGAGTTTCCTGGTAAACAAATGTTAAATAAAATAAAATAAAATAAATATTCAGTCAGTTATATCTGATTCAATGGATCCCCTGCAGTTTGCATACAGACCGCATAGACTGACAGAGGATGCAGTCAGTACAACATTTCATACAGTTCATACTCATTTGGAGAATAATGACTGTTATGCTCAATTGCTGTTTATTGATTATAGTTCAGCCTACAATACGATGATACCAACAAAGCTAATTAATAAGATGTCCATACTGGATGTGCCACTAACTCATTGCAATTGGGTCTTGGATTTTTTAACAGGTAGACCACAGTCAGTCAGGCTGGGAAATATCATCTCTAAAACAATAATAATAAATACAGTAACTCCACAAGGTTGTGTGCTGAGACAAATGCTGTACACCATCTTCACTTATGATTGTGCTGCTCCTCAGTATGACCACACCAGTATTGTCAAATCTGCAGATGATACAACAGTCATTGGTCTGATCTCCGGGGGTGATGAGACAGCATATAAGAGGGAAGTGAAGAACCTTGTGAAGTGGTGTCAGAACAGTACCAGAAAAATGAAAAAGATGATCATTGATATATGGAGGAATAGAGGGCAGCACTTAACATTTTATATTGTTGAGACTGAGGTGGAAAGAGTAGCAACACTCAAATTCCTCGGTATTAGCATCTCTGAGGACCTTACTTGGACTCATAACATCACAGTCCTAGTAGGTAAAAGCCAGCAGAGACTGTATTTGCTGAGAAGGCTGAGGAAGTTTGGCATGGTACAGCTATTGAGAACTCAGCACAGCTCCTCGTGGTGGCCAGCAGTGTTCCTCTAGCAGCAGAGACCAGAAAAGACTACCTTTCCAGATTTTATGTATTTTTCTTGGCTTTTTTTGACTTTTTGTGCCTTTCAACTACTGTTTCTGCTTGTTTTATCAAAGTTTGCACTGTTTTTACTGTGTTTATAAGCTAAAACTGTTTACTGCACTTGCTAGTTTAAGTTTTGTCTAAAAGTTAAACTACAGGCTAATACACTCAAGTGTACTAGCTTTTGATAGCATTTAGTTGAAAATCATAGCATTTATTGTGTTTTCTGCTTTTCTGTAAAAAAACTTGAAAAAACAAAAAAAAATATCCTTGTTTTCCATACTTTCCTAACTAGTGTTCCAGAGACCAGATTTTGCTGATCCCTGGGCTTTGTCTTGGTTCCTGTGTTTCTCCATTTTCCTTGTTTGGTCAGGGGGAAGTTTCTTTACTCACCAGTGAGAGTGGGGAGTACTGAGCTGCCTGTTTGTCCTTAGAGGAGTGGTTTAAGGCAGTAACTTGTAGTCTATTGGCCATTTTGGGTAATTTCCTGTCTTTTCCAGCCCCCTGCTATAAAGCGCGCTTTAGCGCGAATTGGCGCGATTTAGCGCGGAGTTGCCACTGTTGCACACTAGGGCATCGCCGGTTAAGCAGGTTTAAACTATTCGGGCTACCTAAAGTCCACTCTTCAAATTTTCCCTTAAAACTACCTTCCTCGAACTATACTACTGTTCTAATCAGCGTATCATATAACTAAAAAGATCATCTCTACTTGACTCCAATTAGACTATTCTCTATCTGTTAAACCTAGCACTTGTTCCTACAGTACTTATTACCTTGATACAGCACTCTTGTCATAGATAGTACCCCAAAAAGGCAACCCCCCATTTCTCGGTCACCCACATCCCCCGGAATCTCTTTTAAAGTTTTTTTGTCTATTCCTTCTAGCATGTCGAGGGATCAGTTGCTAGTATCCTCTCCTGCTCAGATGGTGAACCTGGGAATATTGAGGCAATGTTACAATTGCCTCATGTACTCAGACAACCCTCTCCTCCTCCCACAAAACACAAATACATGCAAGAGATGCAACTATATGGCCAAACTGGAGGCTGAGCTCTCTCAACATAGGACTGGCAAGACCAGTCAGGAGGAGAAGGTTACCACACACACTATAGACCCAGTCTCACATAGTACCATCACAACCTCAAATCATACACATAAACACACAAAGACATACTCGGAGGCTCTGATCAAAAATCTACCAAAACAGCAGAGGCCACCAAAGCAGACACCCAAACAACCACCACCTCAGAACACAACACCTGCAACACATAGACCTCACAGTCAGAGTGTCAAACAGTCACAGCCCTTAAGGCCAAACACAATGCCAGACACACTAGTCATTGGTGACTCCATAGTCAGACACACTGACGTCCCGCTCACCAGACTGAGTAAGGAGAGAGTTACAGTAAGCTGCCTGTCGGGCGCTAGAATCCGCCACATAATGCAAGCACTCAGGTCTCTCAACAGCAGGTACAAATACGACTCAGTCATTGTCCACGCTGGTGTAAACGACCTGGGACGTACCTCCTTGGACTACATGAAAAGAGACATTGAGGAGCTCTCTGATTATGTAGCCCAGGCAGGTATGACCCTGACCTTGAGCAGTATCCTACCTTCACCAAGAATGATGCCACAATACAGAGATAAGATGATCAGCTTTAACAATTGGCTTAAACTCTGGTGTCATTCAAAGGGGATCCAATGTCTGTCTGACTGGGATGACATGCTGGACAAGCCACGCTGCTTCACAAGGGACGGCTTGCACCTGTCACCCCTGGGATTCCGGATATTGGCAAAGGCTCTTGCCACCCCCATAGTGCCTTTTTTAGGCAAGGCTCAAATTCTAAACCTACCACCCTAGAACACAAAAAGGAAAAAACTAAGGGTAATGCTGCTCAATGCCAGAAGTCTAAATCTCAAAATGCACGCACTCGAGGCCCTTCTCAGTATGGAGAACATCGATGTCTGTGCTGTGACAGAAACCTGGTTCAAGGCTCCTGAGAGCACCCCAGCACTATCAGGTTTTACTTCATATCATGCGTTCCGGCCCCAAAATCCGGACAATACCAAGAAAGGAGGGGGGGTATCCATATTCATCAAGGACACCCACACCTCAAGACTGCTGGCAACGCACGATGCATCGGAGACCATCCAGGTGCAATTAACCATAGGCAAGACTGCTCTGCAAATTGTAGCATGTTACAGGCCACCCTCACAAACTCAGGAACCTCACATGGCCTTCCTGAAAACACTGGAGGGATAAATGTATCACCAAACACCATCATACTAGGTGACTTCAATTACCCTAATATAGACTGGGAACACTACTCAAGCCCAAACACCCTAGCCCAAAAGTTCCTGGAATTCATAAACTCAAATGCCATGGAACAACTAGTCACCATCCCCACAAGAGGAGAAAACATACTTGATCTCATCATCACGAACATGGGAGCACAATGTTCAACACTGGAAGTATACCCCTCACTGGTGAGATCAGATCACAAACTAATCTCGCTGGAGGTCCTCATCCCACCCCCACCTGAAATAAAAAAGACCACAGTAAAGAACTTCTCGAAAGCCGACTTCACACTTCTAAAGACTAGTGTGGTCTCCTTTAAGGCCCCCGAGCCGGCGGAAAACAGTACTCAAACCGCTGAATCACTTACAAATGCCTTCTACCAGCACCTGCAGGACTGCATGGATAAGGCAATCCCAAGCAAAACAAAGACTCTTTGTACCAAAGGCAAGCGTCCAGTCTGGTGGACCCCAGCCATAAACAAACTCTACAACAAAAGGAGGAAGCTACTACAAGATAGAGCAAAATCCTTAAAAGGTAAGACACCTTTGATCACTATAAGTAAAAAACTAAGAGCTCTCATAAAGTCATCCAAAGCAAATTTTGAGAGAAAAATAGCTAAAGACTCAAAAGACAATCATAAGGCCTTCTTTAGCTATGTTAGAAACCTGGGAGGAAACTCCCAGATATGCTCAGAACTAGTTCAAAATGATGTGAAGATTACTGATCCTACAGACATTGCCAACATACTGGCTGACAGGTTCAGTGCAAACTTCTCCCCCCCTCCCCCCCAAAAGGAGAGATATCTATACCAAATGATTGCAGCCCCTCAAACATCTCTAACACCCAAGTGAGAACTGCTCTCTCCAAAGCAAAAAACACAGCATCCATGGGACCTGATGGTGTCCCTGGCTGTGTGCTCCACGAACTCAACGAGGAATTAAACCCACAGCTAGGACAGCTGTTTAATCATAGTCTCACCTCTGGATACGCACCCAGGAGTGGCGACTGCAACTGTGGTCCCACTTCACAAAGGCGGTGCCTCCACCGATCCTGGAAATTACCGCCCATTAGCTTGACAAGCCTTATCTGCAAAGCCATGGAGAGGATCATAATGGACCTCATAAATAAAGACATAGGGAATTTGCAGACTTTGGATCCAACCCAGTTTGGCTTTCTCAAAGGCAGATCATGCCTTTTAAACTTGGTTGACTTTTGAAACAGTCACCAAAGCCATTGATGAGGGAAAGGCAGTCCATACAGCCTACCTCGATCTGGCGAAGGCCTTCGATACAATACCCCACTCGGGTATCATTGAAAAACTCATCAGCTTAAATGTTAACCCATACATCACAAGATGGGTTGCAAACTGGCTGAGTGACAGAACCCACAGGGTCAGAGTTGCTGGCGCCATGTCAGACTCAAAGCCTGTCACAAGTGGTGTCCCACAGGGCTCAGTCCTGGGCCCACTCTTGTTTGGCATCTACTTTTCCGAAGTACAAGCAAACACAGGAGGGTTATGGCTGACAAAGTTTGCAGATGACTGCAAACTGGGCGCCATAGTCGAAAACACATCTGACACAGATATCCTTCAGAATGGTCTCACAGAGACGGACAGCTGGTGCCAGAGCCATGGCCTAAAGTTAAATGCCAAAAAATGCATAGTCATACCCTTCGGGAAAAACAAGGTTACCCCTAGCTACCATATAGGTGGCAATCCACTGAGCACAGAAGAAGTTATCAGGGACCTGGGGACCCAGGTTGACAGTAGCCTGTCATTCGACACCCATGTAGCTAAAATAGTTAGGAAGACCTTCTACATTGCCCACCTTATCATGAAGGGATTCACATCTAGATCAAGGGAGGTCATAGTCTCCCTGTACTCATCACTCATCAGACCAATGATTGAGTACAATGCCCCATTCGGAATGTATCTGACCCGACACTTGCAGCAGCTGGAGAGGCCACAAAAGTTCCTCACCAAAAGGATAAAGTGTCTCAAAAATCTGTCCTATGCTGCCCGACTGAAAGAACTCCAGCTCTATTCAGTCGCCTACCGCTTGCTCAGAGGTGACCTTTGCCTGACATACAAGGCCATGTCAAACCCAGATTTGATGAATATGCTTCACCTCAAAAAATCTAGATCCATCAGAGCCACAAGGGCGGGAGACTTAAACCTCGACACGGCTATTAATAGGACGTGCTGGAGGGATAGATTCATCACCCAAAGACTCCCTATGCTGTGGAACAAAATCCCGGTATATGTGAGGCAGAGCACCTCGCTGGCCTTGTTCAAGAGAAATCTTGACCAATGGATGGGAGATCGCAGATATACCCCAGGGATTACCTCAGTGTCACTGCTCGACAGAGGCACAGCAAAATAATGGGTATAGTTCCCCATACTAAAGGGGTGGCGTAAGCCACAAAACTATGGGCTAGGCTTGTAAATGCCCTCGGGCAGATAGCCTAGTATGAACCTATGAACCTATGAACCTATGAACCTATGAACCTATGCCCAGTACCATCATCAACAACTTCCACAGATGCACAATTGAGAGCATTCTCTCCCACTCTATTAATGTATGGTTCAGGAATAGTACAATACGGGATCGTAAGGCTCTGCAATGAGTAATAAAAACTGCACAAAACATCATTGGAGTAGCACTCCCTACATTGGAGGACATCTACACCAAAAGAGTTTTTAGGAGGCCTCAAAACATTATCATGGACACTACCCACCCACAACACAAACTGTTTATACTGCTTCATTCAGGGAGGTATTATAAGAGCTTGGCAGTCAGAACAACCAGACTGAAAGACAGTTTTATACCTCAAGCTATTAGACTGTTAAATAAAACTCACATACTACCTCTCCCTCCAGTAGTGTAGGTTAGTTCACATTTGGAGGGAACGAGCTTGTTTTGTACAAATGCTCTATTTTGCACAGTTATATATATTTACTGATATTGGTATTTACATTATTGTATATTTGTTGTCTTAGATTACTTGTAAATTGTCATTGTTTATTTGCAGAATAAGAATTTCATTGTACTTTGTGATGTTGTCTCTAGTATATATGACAATAATGTTGAATTGAATTGAATTGAATAGACCTGGTGGGTGACCAACACCTTTGTATATGGCATGTTAGCAATTGCAAGTGGCAGTAAAAATGCTATCTACTTAGGAAAAAATAAAACCCACTCCAATGCTTTGATATGGACCTGTGGGCCTTAGTCTCATAAAAGAGGAAGCCATGTATGTTTTGTTTATGACACTGTTGTTTGTGAAACTACCATGATAATAACATCTTAATCTGAAGCATATGAAGTGCAACACATTAGTGATGATGCAACAACAGTTTAATCCTGAAAAAAAAAATTCTACTCCAGAAAGTGCAATCTGCAATGCTGCTGAACACCGTTTGCAGCATCCCTCAAAACTAATATGTTGTAGTTACATAATTTTGCTAAAAAAGAAACATCTATTTCAGAGCAATTCACTTAGCTGAAGCTGACACAGACTTAATGCATTGCCAATAATAATTTTAAAAGGCAAAACTACCCTATTAGTAGCACTCTTGGACTACAAGAACATGATGTAGTACAAAGACCATGTCACTTAAATACATTACTAATAATAATCTGAAAAGCCAAAGCAATACTACCAGCCATATTCTTAGACTGTAGAAGAAGAGACTCAGCACAAAAATATTCTGTACATAAGAGATGTTTTAGCAACGTCTTTAGAAGTCTACGTTCAGTAAAAGGAGAAGTTTAATATGGGAACATAATCATTTCTGATGCATAACAAGTTATACCTTGGGGCCTTATCAAGTGATTTAAAATCATGAAAGGAAATACTTTAATGAATTTTAAATCAAATTGCAGCTTTATTTCAAGATCACTTCTTTTATATTTATTTATTTATATATGTTGTATCAAATGAAAGTACCTCCAGTTTAAAGCTTACCAGATGGTATATTTAATGTTATCAGAAGATTATTTGGAGGCAGATACTGACAGTCTGTAGAAGGTCAAGGAGAAAAAAAATCAAATCTGTACATCATATTTAAAGTAAAAGTCAGATCAAAGTAGGACATCCTTGTGCTGAACATTAAATAATAGATGTTGGTTCAGAAAATGACTCCACTGCAAAGTCTGACATTTTAAATGTTTTGTTTTATATCTATGACAATACTTATATTTTCATTTATTTATTTATTCAACTCAAACAAACTATTATGAATACAAACAAAATGTATGCAGAGAGCAACGAATCAATAACAGTAATAATAATAAAGTATACAGTACAGGGACAATAGGAAAGGATGTTTAGAGCAAAGAGGGAAGAAGAATACAGTGAAATAGTGAAGGGAGAGACAACAAAGTGTAAAATACAGCAAAAGTAAATTAAGTGTACATAAACATTTACTGTGTATGATTTGTGTAATATGGGAGGGTGGCCTAATGGTTAAGTTGCTTGCCTTACAAACACAAGATGCAGGGTTTGAGTCTCACAAAGGATAATTGGCTAAGCTTAAAATGGCCCTCAAAGGCAGTTAGCTTAGTACTAATCTATGAGACATGACATTAGATAATGTGAGGAAGACAACGGTACCTGACTGGTGAAGAGGAAATTGAGGGATTAGGTGATGTGCACAGAGGGGAAGCATTAGCAAACCGACTTAGACTTGAGACAATCTTTAATCTTTTTATTCTGCACTTGCATTTGGTACTGGTTCCATCATTTGCGGCCACATATAATTTAACTGCACAGGGAGATGCTTGAATGACGAGTTCTGGACGGGCATATTTAATATGAAATGTTGTCATGGATTCATTCTTGTGAACTAGACATTTTGAGAGATAGGGGTTCTCCCACTACTGAATACCTTAACACGTTTACAGACATGGAAATGTTTTATTATTTCTTCAGTTAAACACAGCAGCTTCCGTAAGATTTTTTTTATGTCATCAGTGCAAATAAATAGTGTGGGGTATATGCAGAATAATGCTAGCACTATCTATCATAGGGACGCTAATGTGGGTTCTTATTTCTGGATCCCCCTTCACTGCCCAGTGGCTTGTTATATTTAGTTATTTTCATCTTGACGGATTACTGCCCTAAGCACATGTAAAAAGACAGCAGGGTAAATATGCTTTGTTCAGCAATCACAGTGCAATCAAAATAAATACTGAGTGTGATGTAACACTGCTTCAGTGAGAGAATCATACAGATGTTTGAACTAATATGAGAGATTTTGAAATGCTGCTGTGTAACACTTAAAACAGATGGCTGTATAATACAGACAATCCTGCCTTATGCCATAATCACAGGAAATGGTATTAAGTAACAAGCATTTCACATCTACTATTATTTGAAAACAGCTTATCATGAAAGTTTAACTTTGCTGAAGCATTTGTGTGTGTGTGTGTGTGTGTGTGTGTGTGTGTGTGTGTGTGTGTGTGTGTGTGTATCTGCATGTGTGTGTGCACGCGTGTGCGTGTGTGTGTGTGTGTGTGTGTGTGTGTGTGTGTGTGTGTGTGTGTGTGTGTGCCTGTGTGTGCATGTTCATGTGTGTGCATATATGTGTGCTTGTGTGTGTGTGTGTGTGTGTGTGTGTGTGTGTGTGTGTGTGTGTGTGTGTGTGTGTGTGTGTGTGTGTGTGTGTGTGTGTGTGTGTGTGTGTGTGTGTGTGTGTGTGTGTGTGTGAGTGTGTGTGTGTGTGTGTGTGTGTGTGTGTGTGTGTGTGTGTGTGTGTGTGTGTGTGTGTAAATTAGCTGCAAGCTTACAAGCCCCCATAGCACTGACATCAAAAATATTAAACAGAAAACTGATTTTCATTCTAAACTGTTATATATTAATGAGAAAGATGGAAAAGATAGTTAAATTATGTGTGTCAAAAACTCACTTGTACAACTTATACTGGATCTGAAGATATGATACTCCATAACTATCACATTCTACCACTTCTACTACAATAATAATAATAATAATAATAATAGCATGAACTAGTGAAGTCAAACAGACAGATGAAATCGTCAAGAAAAGGAGAATAGCATTGCTGGAACTGAATTCATCCTCAAGTCTTGGTGAGTACCTTGACATGTGGACCCTGTTTTTATAAACTCTCACCAAGACAACATTAATATATAGTCTGTATTTTACATAGCACATGTCATGGAGAAAGGCAGGTTAAAAAAACAGACAGCTAGATGTACAAGTTCCATGATAAAAAAGTGTCCAATCCTGGTGTATGCACTGGTGCCAAGACTGAAAAAAAAAAAAGACGATGTAGAATCCTCAGGGCGCAGAAATATTCATACAACAGGGTTAGGCCAGGCTCAATGAGAATATGGCCACCCTGTTGTATAAGAAAGTAGAAGTCCACAAATAATCGTTAAAAGTGACAGGCGAAAAAAGAGCCATTCAGATTAACAAGTGCACTACTGACCATAAGAAAGAAAGATGATATATCGTTTCTGTTATGTAAGTAACCCAGAATTTCAGGACAGAAGATATTTAGAAAGCTTAAGATCGAAGCTAAAGGAAGAAAAATACTTGCACAGGAAAAGCTGTTAAAGGTTTCAAAGGGAAAGTTGTATTCATTAAGTTATTAAGTAAAGGCTATTCATGAAGTCAAGGCTAACGTTCAAAGCTTCTGGCTCCCCAAGTTTGTAGATGACTGTAAACTGGGAGCTATAATAGATTTCCCCCAAGACACCAACATCTTACAAGAGGGTTTAACACAGACAAATGACTGTTGCTAAAGCCAAGGCCTAAAACTAAATTCTAAAAATGCATTATAATTCCTTTTGGGAAACTGTTTACCCGTTAATTACTCCATCGATAAATCAAGTTAATATTCCTAAGAGTCGACCCTGTAATAAGGGATCTGGGAACATAAGTAGACAGCAATCTGGTCTTTGACCAGCATGTAATTAAGATGATAAAAAAAAATCATTCTGTGTCACCCAATTTACAGGTAAGGGTATAGCATCCAGAGCCAAGGAAGTTTGAGTACTACTCTACTCAGTCCTTATCAGACCTACAATGCCCTTTGGCATGTATCTAACCAGACACTTGCAACAGTTGGAATGCCCACAAACACTTCTCACCAGTAGAATTCAGGGCATGAATACCCTGTCCATCACTGATCACCTAAAGGCTCTGTCTCTGTATTCAGTCTCCTACAGGCTGCTGAGAGGGGATCTTTGCCTGGTTTACAGAGCTTCATCAGACCCAGCCCTGATGGATCTGTTGCACATGCACAAAACAAACGGCACTAGAAGTACTAAATCCATGAATATGAAGTTCACTTGTGACATAAACAGAGCATGCTGGAAAGAAAGATATGTCCCACAGAATCCCGCACTATGGAATAAGCTCCCCATCCATAAAAAACAGAGATCATATCTGACTGACTCTATTCAAATGAAACCTAGACAACTGGATGGGAATCATAAATTTAACCCTGGTCTAGACCCATGTCCTTTATGGATAGAGACTATCAATAAGGAATGTGTTTTATCTTAACTAACACCTCCCCTACAAATATTCAGTTACCTCCCTACTAACATGGACCCCTCCATACAGATGCCTATGATACTTGGGGCTCAATGGTTTGGGATAAGCATCTAAGCTTGTAAAGGCCCTAGTGGACATTAGCCTAGTAGCAAGCTATGAACTAATGAACAACAGATTTATGAAAACTATTACATAGATGAAGGAAATACAGGTCATCTGTAAAAATAATTGACAGCGGCTGTTTAAAAATATACAGAAAAAGAGATTTTTGAAAGGTATAAAGATGAAACATGGATGTGAGAAAGAAAACTAGATCTGGTATGGTGTAATATTTATGCAAATACAAAAAAGCATCTCTGGAACTACTTGAAGAGGATTAAAGGCAAAGGCAACCAGAGTGGAATATTTCACAAAATAAAAAAATAAGAAACCAAAGGGGGGAATGTAGAAAAACAGGATTAGTAAGGCAGATGTTAAACAAATAGAAACTGAAGTCATGGATTATTTGCAATGTGAAGGATTTAGCATGGAGAATCAAACACAGGCAATGTTGCAGTATGATGGAATTACAGGTCCCCAGATTAAGAAGCATGATATGGAGAATGAGGCATCTGAAGAAGATCTTCAACATGAAGATGCTATGGAGTCTTCTATAGGAGACCAGTATGAAAGTCTTGTTGAAGATGCCCAGTAAGGAAAGAAGCAGGAAACAGTGGCATCTCCAGCACAAGTAATACTGTAGAGTGATGTGCCAAAGGGTTCTCACATGAAAGAGCATATCGAGCAGGGTATATCTGAAAAGGATATGTCACAGAAAGATTTTCTGAAACTTTCTGTAGATTGCTGACAGGAAGCAGAGAGCAAGGAAAATGCTGGTAATCCGGAAGAAAATGATTTAAGGGAAGACCTGCATGATTTTATAGAGCTGGATAGACACATTTAGATAGATGGACATAGATTATGGTAAGTAAATAAGACCCAAAATGTTCGAAGATTTATAAAACAGATGATCACAGTAATCATGACTATTAAGAGAAATTCACAGGATGTAACAGAAAAAAAACCCCCAGAAAATATTACAGTGCAGATAAACTAATAATGATAAAGTGTTACCACAAAAACACAGAGCAAAAAGTAAAGGAAGAGAACAAGTAAAATGCAACCATGGAAGCAATGAATAGAGAAAATAAAAAGAAATCAAGACAAGAAGTATAACTGTTTGAAGAATATAGAAAAGTGAGCAGTTAATCAGAAATACCAAGAAAGATAAAAGCGGCAAAAGCAATGTAAGGTATAAAAACAGATCAAGAATTATTATATACAGTTGTTATAATAAAATTAAAATATAGCACAGGCAGAAAAACTTAGAAGATATGGCGATAAATATAAAGGAAAAATGCAAGCTAAGCAATTTATGGGTGACCCAAAACAATTTTAAAGAGAATTGGGAAACAAAGCAAAAGGAATAGAAACACCACCAAAAAGAAGAAATATGCACATTTTGGAGAAGTATTTACAAAGACCCAATTGAACTTAACAAAGACTGAATGATAAAAGACTTAAAAGAAACAGTAAGGAGCTTTAATGTAGAGGATATGAAATAGAATTAAGTAACAGCCATAGAAATTGAGACAAGATTAAGCAATGTTCCTGAATGGAAAAGTCCAGGCCAAGATGTAGTACCTATATTATTGCTAAAACAATTAACATGTTTACACAAAGATTTAGACCCGAGTAATAATTATTTATATGTGCATCCCAACCAGACATCAAACTGGTTAACAGGAAAAATTATGCTCTTCCCTAAGAATGAACCTGCAATCCATCTTCAAAACTATAGACCAATAACATGCCTCCTGACAATGTACAAGCTATATAGTGGATATAAACAGACTTTATAGTCATTTAGAAAAAAATCAATTATGCCAATAGAACAGCCTTCTACTTGGCCCACCTCATAAGTAAGGGTATCTCATCCAGGGACAATGTGGTTATAACATCCCTGTATTCTTGCCTTATAAGACCCATTATTGAGTACAATGCCCCATTCAGCATGTACCTCACGAAGCACATGCAGTGGTTGTAGAGACCACAGAGGTTCCTCTCCAGGAGAATCCAGGGCCTGAAAAATCTACCCTACATAGATAGGCTAAAAGCCCTAGCCCTTTACTTAGTTTCATACAGACTCCTCAGAGATGACCTCTGTCTGGTATACAAGGCGATCACAGACCCCAACTTGATGGGACTACTGCACATCCGCAAGTCAAGCTCCACTCGAGTAACCCACATGCCCTCCCCCAACCTGGTCTGTGACTTCAACAGGACTTGTTGGCATGACAGATTTTTGTCCCAGAGACTCCCCCATCTGTGCAATAGACTCCCTCTCCACATGAAGCAGTGTACCTCTTTACCCCTTTTTAAGTGCAACCTGGATAACTGGATGGGAAACAGAAAATACATTCTTGGGATTCTACCCTTATCCCTATTGTACTCGGGTATTGGCTGCTGACTTGTATAAACATGGGCTAAACACTTGGCTAGGCTTATAAGGGCCTCAGGGCCAATAGCCTAGTAACCGCCTATGATCCTATGATCTTATGAATACCAGTTATGGCTCTGTGTGCTGTGAAGAAATGTGCTGTTATGTCTCCACTCCCATTAATGCCATCCACTATGGTGTGTCCCCTATGGGCGATGTCCTGGTACCATGTCATACAGCCACTGTCCAATGAATAGATGAGTGTTACTACAAGTATATGGGGACAGTCCAGCAACATCTGTGGGATGCAATGACAGATAACACTGCAAATGTTCTGTAGGGTATTTTCCCTGTAGGTGTCCGACGTCTGCAGTACACAGATGTTTGCAGAATGTGTACATGTGCCTGATATATGTGGACCCTCTGCCAGACAAATGTGGATGTCTGGCAAATGGTGGGACAATATGTAATGGCTGTTCTCAGACTGTGAGAAATCTGGCTGTCACATGCCAGAGCCCTCAGAAAACAGTTATGGTACATTAGTATCTGGTACTGTATTCATTCCCTTACTTTGTATGCTCAATATGCACACTCTGTAGCTGAGGTCCACCCTGTGTCCTCCCAGTACTACTGGATATGACCTGAAATCCTGCTATAGTGGGTCACCAGGTATGCTAGCCATAGCTCTCAAGCGATGAGATATGGATGTCAAGTACACCGTGACCTAGCCAGAGTACATCAGAAACATTCAGGGACACCTGTACAATGTTTAAACTATTCCTGTGTGACATTCACAGACTGAGAGGAGCTGAATGACAGTACATCATGTGATATGCCAGCTATGTCCACCATTACTTACTGTCACTATTGTCTAACATACAGTCCAGTAGCATTCATACAGGAGCCGACCGATGTAGCAGGGACTCAGAGGGCCAGAGCTATGATCTACATGACAGCAGGCATAGTTGAAAGGGAAGCCTGTATGTGCTGGACAGCTGACTTATCAGCAAAATCTCATTCCCAGAGATGTACTACAGGCCTACTGTTTTAATCCCTACACCCCATAACTGCATTCTCCCTTCTGCATCCCATTACATGGGGACTTCTATTACATACCTGGTAGAGTGCTGTACTCCTTTTTGTGCAGAAATCCTGAAGAATAATGCTTGTGATATCACAGTCTGTCTTTATAAAGCAAGTCACAGACCTGTTTACCATAGGCAGCTGCTTGCCTTTTGTAGGTAATGCTCATGAACAGGTGATTGCCTGTGTAGCAACCTGTGGCTCAGATTTGCTACTTGCATCCAGAACAGCTGGGTTACACTTTCATTAGCCAATGGCATGGCACAACATTTCTATATTTAATGCCTTCATGTAGTCCTTAACCCCTTTCCTAGTCTTTGAGATGGACATAATGGAGGTGCAGAGACTACAGCATCACAGAGGGTAGGTAAAAATACTGTCCACTGCTGGGATTTATGTGGTATGTCTACAGTTTTGCATGCTGTGTTTGGCCATTGTGAAAAGACTTTCGGATTATATGGCAGTTTAGTGTTAAACAATGTGGGTTGAGGTCAGTAATGAGGAAGACAGATGTGAGTGTCATACATCATATGCATCAGAATATGCATGCTGCTGCAGTAGCTGCTGGTCTATCAGCTGTGTATGTTTGTAGGGGAAGACTGCGACACATGTCCCTGTTCCTTGACCTTTGCCCCCACCCCTTTATGTATGGGTGTTGTGTGGATCCCTTGTTCTAGGTGGTTGTGAGGTATGGTAGGTCTGTAGCAGGTTGCTGAACATGCTGCCACGTATGTTGCAGGTTGCAGTTGCTGTGTTTTGCCCAGGAGTCATACCGGGAAGTGTGAGCACAGTGGAGGACAGCAAGCTGTATGTGTCAGTGAGGGAGCAGTGTCAGCTCTGTTATTATAGTATAGCCAGGGTTAGGGTACCCATAACAGTCCATGTGAGGCATGTACTTCAGGTACATATGTTATGTAACAGTGCCATTTAGAGAGTGGTAGGTGACATTTAGGAAGCCTATGCATATTTGTGCAGTGTGTCCCAACCTATAGGCCTTTGATATACTAACATGGGTAGCAGTGAATGCAGTAGCAGCAACCGGTTCTGCTTAAAATTGCAGGACTCAGTCATTTATTTGTTGTATTGATGAGCATGTAGTTGAAGTGCAACAGACTGCAATCAAACCCTGGACTGTAGGTGGCACAGTGGTGGTGTACAACATGTTAGGAATGTAACAGATTGAGCTACTGAGTCAATACTATAGCAGCTGTATTTGCAAGATATATGTGCATGCATACAGTCTGTTTACACAGGATGGTCATAAGAATGTGTGTTCAGATGGGTATAACATGTGACACTGAACTGTCTGTCATGATTTTGTAACCTCAATCTATACTGACTTGCCAGTACTTCAGCACACAGACTAGGTGTTGTGACAACTGTGCCAAAAGTACGTGGCATAACTGTGGACATTCCACAACAGCCTGTGCAGTTGTCAGCTATACCTGATATCCTATACCTCATATACATCCATCAATATTTATTTGGCTGTGTACTGGTGTGGTGTCTGCATCACAGTCTGAAGTACAATGTCAATTTTCCCATTATATGTGCAAGCAGTATGTCAATGGCAATCAGGATATGTTTATGAAAACTCCTGTTCTACTTCAGAGCTAAGTGGCCTAGTGGGCTAATGCACTATGCTTTAGTTAACAGGGTCCTGGGTTCGAGACTTGGCAGAGGTGGTTATTTTGCAGATGTGCCTAACAGTGTCAGAAACTCAGAAGGTGATTTAGGCTGTTTTAAGCAGGTTTGCATGGCATGCTGCACCAATTAGCCCCACTTAAACCTGCGCTAATTCTATAAAAAGAAAAGAAAAAAGGTGTGATAGAAAAGGGTGAAATAGGGCAAGCAGGTGAAAAACAACTTTAAAGGCAGGTAGGGGTGTGCAGGATGGGTGCAGGAAAGGACCATAGCTCTCCACTTCTTCTACAGCAACAGCTGCGCAGGTTGTAGACAATTTGGAATTTGAAGCCTCTGAGGGTAACATAAATGCTTTGATTGATTCATGTAATGATTAAAGTGTGTCCAGTGGATGCGGGTTCAAAATGGAGAGCTATGTATGGGGCAATATTTTTTTGTGGGACAGATGCCCATTTTCATTTTAAGGAGAGAGTGGGATGTCGGGGAAGGGATATAGGTACGTGTGGGGAGGTAAGTTGGTTAGGAGAGGTGGCATCGGTAAGACAAGGCAGCATACAGGGGTGGTGTATGACAGATGAGGGAGGTAAACACTGTTGATGGGAAAGGTGTTGTGGAATCAGAGAGCCATGTGCCCCCAGACAGCAGCAGTGAGACTGAGCTCCCTGCCCATGGGCAGTCAACACTGCTCCTTCACTGCCCTGAAGGTGGTTGTGCTGACAGCTGGGCACCAGGGCCACCTTGACCCTCCAGGTTGACCAGTCTGCCCTCAATCTGGCACAGGCAATCCTTATAGCCATGGTGCACGATCCTGCGCATCATCCCTGGTAGCTGTTGCTGCATGACAATTCCCCTCCATGCCTGTTTCTGGGGTGATGGGTCCCATCCGCTGAGGTGGTTCCACCCATAGGTTGTGCAGGACCAGCAGAGGGGGCAGCACCAGGTTGGGTCCCAGATATGCTAGGACTTGCTGCCATGGCTGGCTGAGGTAGGGTAGGTGGATCACCAGGAACTGGCCTACCCAGTCGAGCTATGGTGTTGAGGTTTTTCAAAGTGTATAGGTTAGTAATGAACAGAACATTTAGTTAGTTATAACAGCAGGCCAGAATGTTGCACATAAATCAGTAACATAACATTGCATAGCATATGGAACACAACAATAAGTGGGATAACAGTCAATATTGTAACAGCATACCGGTAACAGTTACGATATAAGGCCAGCAACATAGGTAATTCAACATGGTATGTTAGTATGCAACCATTGTAATACATAACAGTAATAAAATACAAGGCCCAACATAACATTTTGAGAACAACATATGTTAAAATTAAACCATACCCAATATAGAACAATAATAAATTATGATGCAGTTAAGGGGTAGAGGGGAAATACATTCCACCACTGAGCAATGTGCAAACCAGCTAAGCACTGCTAAAACATTCCTTGTTTAAGCAGTGCTTGGCTAGGCATAGATGTGCTAAGCAGAGGTTAACCTAGCATAGCAAAGTAGGATTTAATAATACATTTTATAATTGTGCACTTGCAAACTAAAATGTTTAATAACATATCTGTGCATATGTACATTATTCCACCAAGGGTTTACACATGTTTCTCATATTTGTGTATTTGCAACATAAATGCTTCATACCCTGTCAGTGTATTTATACAAAATTCAATCAAGATTTAATAGTACTTCTCATAAATGTGTATTTGCAAACTAAATTTAATAACTCGTGTGTGTAATCAAACAAAATTTAATCTCGATTTAAAAGATGTCTCATGCTGTGTATTTACAAAACAACCTGTCTGTATATTAGAATCCTGCACCTACTGCAAATAAGACTGTCACTCTAACCATTTGACTATATGGCCATGTGAAAAATGCTGTTGTACATTACATATATCTCTCCACTACTTTTAAGTACTGTGGCACACTGCACAAACCCACTCAGTTATGCTTAAACTTGACCGTTCAGAAATAATTAAATGTATTTGTTTTCTATTTTTAGATGTCTGGCACATGTCCTTTGCTAAGTGCTGCAAACACACACAAAAATTTAAAACAAATTAACTTTTTTATTACATATACATACATTACTATCGGGCACTTTGACAGTGCAGGGGGGGGTGTCACTCATCTCCAGACACAGTAACACACTCCCTATACTGATTCACAAGCCATGTTACATGGCTCTGCCTCAGTAATGCACCTGCATTAATATGCAAGGCATGCTTCTGAGGGGGTTCTGCATACATGGCCATGGTACTTTCCATGTAGGCCTTCCACTATTCATACATGGATTTTATTAAATCCCCAGGTAAAACTAATATTGAAAAGTGCCTTAACATCTAGGAATAAGGTCCATGTTTTAAACAAGTTTCCTCTTCATGTTCTAACTTAAAACTTTTGATTAGTTGACTGGCCTCAAAAAGTACTGGATTAGTTAGACATGAAAACAAGAAAAATGCTTCATGGTTATCAAATGATATCTAAAATCAGAGTATTTTAACATTATATATTCCTCATTCTGAAGGAGGTATGAACCACCTTGAAAGTGATTACATGTATAAATCTGCAGTCATGGGACTGCATACATATCTGCTGATCTAAACATAGTGAAAGTTTAGAACATGAGGAAAAGAATTCTAAGATGACATTTTTGCATTTTTTTGCATAAGTTAGCAGAAGTGTTTCAGTGTGAAGTGGGAATAGAAATTTAACAGAAGACAAAAAATCAGACAGCAAATGCATGACCCCCCCAAAAAAAATGTATATAAGGAAAAGGATTAGATGAGAAGGAAAGAAAATTAAAAATCCATAAATACATTGGCAAGTACAGAGATCTCCTGGAGCAACCTCATGTTGACCAAATTGGGATGTGGGAAAGGATAAGGAGAGGTGAACTGATACAAAAAGTTGAAATGCTAATAATGGTGGCCCAGAATAGTGGACTATGTACATGCTGATTTACAACATTCATTGAACATGTGGAAGAAACAGACAAATGCATATTTTGTAACAAAAAAAAAAACTGGAAACAATCAGCATCTTGTTGCTGGGTGTGATATACTCATGGCAGAGGGCCTGTATACTGAAATGCACAATAATGTGGCAAGAATGCTTCACTGGGAATTGCACAAACACTACATTACAGAATAGCTGAAAAGCAGTAGATGCATGAACCACAAAGCATTATACAGAATGATGAAGTGGGATAACCTATTACCAACAGTTCAAAAAAGATGAGAGAAAACCAAGTATTCCATGAAAAAAATACAAAAAATAGCAATGATCATTGAAATTGCTACACCCATTGATTGCAGTGTCTTAAGTTCAGAGAAACACAAAGTCATAAAATACCACAGTTTGTGAGCAGAAATGAGACCAATATGGAAGAATGATACTCTAGCAGAAGTAGGAGCAATGGCTCTAATAAAAAAGGAATTTACAGTTGTACTTAGATATATGGCCAATACGTGTAACCCCAGATGAATTAAAGCAGTAGTCAATACTGGGCATATTGCAGGTACTGGGAGACCACTCTTGGTTAAGATCAGATCATATTACTGACTTACGCATATTACCGACTTAAGAATGGGGTGCATTCCCATCATGGTATTATATAACCAAAAGACTTGGAGAAATCAAAAAAGTTTGAGCTAAAGAAACAGTCTGAGTGAGTAAGATGCAACGTCCATCCTTCAACACTTTTTCCCATTTTTACACAAGGGGTCAGGGTATTGCCTCAACAGTGACAATCATCTAGAGCCAAGGTTAACTCCACCAGGTGGGTAGCCCTCCCATGGTAGCTCTTCCACACCCGCACTCATACCTATGGCTAGTTTAGAGGGCCCAGTCCACCTACTGCATGTCTTTGGAATGTGGGAGGAAACCCACATGAACACAGGGAGGATATGCAGACTCCACACAGAAGGTAACCCAGATGAGAATTGAACCAAGGAACTTCTTGCTGTGAGGTGACAATGCTATCCACTGTGCCACTGTGCTACCCATTAAGATATCATTGAAATATTTCAGGATTCAGGAAGATGAGTTTCAAATGTATGATTTTTTTTTTTTGTCACTGTCCAGAAAAAAATTTTTTCATTCTCCAGAAAAAAATATAAGCTCTAAAGGCATTCATATAAATTAGGGGAAATCTAGAATACCAGTGCTTAATTAAAAAAAAAGATGTATTATCACCAATTGTGCTTGAATGTGTCATTGCACTTTCCAAATATAGCTACACTACTTCATGCTATTATTACTATTATTACCATTAGTACTGGTAGTGGTAGTATGAACAAAGTGCCCAGACGAGTCCAAGGTTCCAAGTAGATGTAACGCACTTTATTTAAGACAAATAAACAAGCGTTTTCGCTCCTGTTAAAACAGAAGCTTCTTCAGCATTAATTTTAGAGACCCGTGAGTTAGAGTGGCAACTACAATTAGATGCTTTCTCCTATCCGGGTCTCAATGATAACTGCAACATTGCCTCTATTTTAAAGTATAGAAGCTATCTTAGGTAGCTGTTGTGTTAGTATAGCTTTTCATATGGGCTTTACGAATTATGTTAGAATAGTTGCAGTATTCAGTCTTACACTAGTGCATTAACTTTCTAGCTTCATGCATAGGACAAGAAGTCCCTTGCAAAAGGTTCTCTATTTAACGACAACTGCAACACTGCTCCTTGGGTAAAGTACTACTATTGTTTATGATTTAGCTTTTCACATGTGTTTCATGAACCATGTTAGTATTGTCATAGGGTCAATTTTATAAAGGTTACTTATCTTCCTGTCTCAAGTACAGGACATAAACTCAAAAGCTTTGGATAGGTAGTGCGTATTCTTTGTTGTTTCAACATTTTCTACCTGGTTAATTGTTTCTAGCAATGTTGATATTTCCTTTGGTTGCTTGATTTATCTGCACGTATATGAGTATATACATACATTTTTGATGTATACTTTTCACATATTTTTCACGCTTGTTTTTAAAAACAGAAGTTACACTGAGGTACCTTGTTTTAATTGTATTTTAAACTGCCTAATTAGAGTGACATCAACAGTACGTCACCTAGAAGCTTTTAAATACTGTGAGATTGCGCTCTTTTAATGCTGAAGAAGCTTCTGTTTTAACAGGAGTGAAAACGCTTGTTTATTTGTCTTAAATAAAGTGCGTTACATCTACTTGGAACCTTGGACTCGTCTGGGCACTTTGTTCGTGTTTTTCAGTTTTGGTGCTTTTTTTAGTTGGTAGTGGTAGTATGTGATAGTTATGGAGTATCATATTTTCAGTTCCAGTTTAAGTTGTACTAGTGAGTTTTTGACTCGCATGATTTAACTCTTTCCCATCTTTCTCATTAATGGATAACATGAAGAGCTCGTCAGAATAAAACTATGATGTCAAGGCTATAGGGAGCTTGCAGCTAATTTACACACACAGACAAGAAAAACACACACACACACACACACACACACACACACACACACACACACACAAACTTCTTCAGGTTACTGCTCATTGCCAAAGTTAAATTTGATGATAAGCTATTTTCAAATAATAGTAGATGTGAAAAGCTTGTTACTTAATACCATTTTCTGTGATCAAGGCATAAGGCAAAAATGTCTGTATTATACAACCATCTGTTTTCAGTGTTACCCAGCAACATTTTGAAATTGTTTGTATTAGTTCAAACATCTGTTTCATTCTCTCACTGAAGCAGAGTTACATCACGCTGTAAGAATAGTGGGACTGCTGAACAACACATATTTACCTGCCTGTGTTTTTACATGTGCATAGGGCAGTAATCTGCCAAGAAGAAAAGAAAGAAAGAGATTAAATTGGCCAACGTCTTTAAGAAGAGTCCAATGTTCATAATATGTTCTAAAGAAATAATGATACTGATGGTTTGAGGTCAAATTACAGTGTGGCTTGTTAAATATATGTAATTTGCTTGAGCAGAATGACACAAATAGCCTACCTAATTTGCTTCTGAATACATTTAACATTTTACATCCTAGGGACCCCCTCTTGTTTTTTTAGTAAATAAACTGTAATACATGCATGTTTGAAGTTTGTACATTTTTATGTGTAAGCACTGTTTACATTCTTATCACACAATGCTGATTTCTCACATGATACACTGTAAGATCACATGATTTTTTTTAAGGTTGCATACAAATAATTCATTTACTAACTATGGCACATTCTGATGATGTCCTAAACTGTTAAGTTGACACAGCAATAAATCTTGTGTTAAAAAGGCAGAATTACCAACTAGGCATTTTTTATTTGGTTATTGGTTTGGTATGTAAACCCGCGGTGGTGGTGCTGTGGTAGCATTGTCGCCTCACAGTAAGATGCTGTCCGGTTCAATTCTCAACTAGAGTGTCTTCTGCGTGGAGACATGCGTGAATGGGCGTACCTTCGTTGAAGGTTGTGCATCAGGCCTGGCAAGCCAGTACATAAAAATCAATTGCCAATCATTAGCGGACCGGAGTTCTGCTGTGGCGACCCCTAATCGGGAAAAGCCGAAAGACGCAAACGTGTTAAAACATTGTGGCTGACGAGTGTAGATTTGTATTTGATTACCCCGTCTTTTCCATCATACTTGCTCCCCTTACGCATAATCTCTTGGATGGCTCCATGGATTAATTACCATTACCCATTTGGAAGCTGATTACATGGTTCCACAATCTGCATTCAAGAAGTCTTTTCACATTTCCACAAAGTACTGTGTTGCTGCTATCGCTCACCTGCATCCTCTAATCCTATACGTACCTTTCTTACTCAGGATGATCTTATCTACATGATCCTGTGCATTCATGCCACATATTTATCCAATCTGTTTCCTAATGAGAATAGTCCTCTAATTTCTGGTCATCAGTTCTGCATTGCCCACTGTGGTTCATACCTTTCTTTGCTACTGTTTGTTTATTTATTTAACTTTAGTAACTGGATAGACGGGCTGGTCCGTGGACCCATTTTACCCTGATCCTAGTTATGTGGGCATGTGGCAGGAACAGCTAGACATTTTATAATCACGCTTTAGTAAAACCAAACAACAGTAGGTAAAATATTAACTATGGCGAATGTTACAAAGTAGAAAGTATGTTTTACTTAGACTAGCCTACAATATATTCCACAAAGACTGAGGAAAAGTACTCATTATTAATTGCTCATTCTCTGGCTGTCACATGCTGCATCAGGTCCATGTGCAGTAATACAATATCCACCGTGTTTCTTCCATCATGTTTCTTCTTCCTTGTCCTTTAAACCTGTCTGACGTCTAGACATATGTGTTGAAGAGGATTGTAAGTCAGTGGTAGATATAGTGACTTGTCCTTTAAACCTGTCTGACATCTAGATATACGTGTTGAAGAGGATTGTAAGTCAGTGGTAGATATAGTGACTTGTCCTTTAAACCTGTCTGATATCTAGCCATACGTGTTGAAGAGGATTGTAAGTCACTGGTAGATATAGTGACTTGTCCTTTAAACCTGTCTGATATCTAGCCATACATGTTGAAGAGGATTGTAAGTCACTGGTAGATATAGTGACTTGTCCTTTAAACCTGTCTGACATCTAGACATATGTGTTGAAGAGGATTGTAAGTCAGTGGTAGATATAGTGACTTGTCCTTTAAACCTGTCTGACGTCTAGACATATGTGTTGAAGAGGATTGTAAGTCACTGGTAGATATAGTGACTTGTCCTTTAAACCTGTCTGATATCTAGCCATACGTGTTGAAGAGGACTGTAAGTCAGTGGTAGATATAGTGACTTGTCCTTTAAACCTGTCTGACATCTAGACATATGTGTTGAAGAGGATTGTAAGTCACTGGTAGATATAGTGACTTGTCCTTTAAACCTGTCTGATATCTAGCCATACGTGTTGAAGAGGATTGTAAGTCAGTGGTAGATATAGTGACTTGTCCTTTAAACCTGTCTGACATCTAGCCATATGTGTTGAAGAGGATTGTAAGTCAGTGGTAGATATAGTGTCTTGTCCTTTAAACCTGTCTGACATCTAGCCATACGTGTTGAAGAGGACTGTAAGTCAGTGGTAGATATAGTGACATGTCCTTTAAACCTGTCTGACATCTAGACATATGTGTTGAAGAGGATTGTAAGTCACTGGTAGATATAGTGACTTGTCCTTTAAACCTGTCTGATATCTAGCCATACGTGTTGAAGAGGACTGTAAGTCAGTGGTAGATATAGTGACTTGTCCTTTAAACCTGTCTGACATCTAGATATACGTGTTGAAGAGGACTGTAAGTCAGTGGTAGATATAGTGACTTGTCCTTTAAACCTGTCTGATATCTAGCCATACGTGTTGAAGAGGACTGTAAGTCAGTGGTAGATATAGTGACTTGTCCTTTAAACCTGTTTGACATCTAGACATATGTGTTGAAGAGGATTGTAAGTCAGTGGTAGATATAGTGTCTTGTCCTTTAAACCTGTCTGACATCTAGCCATACGTGTTGAAGAGGACTGTAAGTCAGTGGTAGATATAGTGACATGTCCTTTAAACCTGTCTGACATCTAGACATATGTGTTGAAGAGGATTGTAAGTCAGTGGTAGATATAGTAACTTGTCCTTTAAACCTGTCTGACATCTAAACATACATGTTGAAGAGGATTGTAAGTCAGTAGTAGATATAGTGACTTGTCCTTTAAACCTGTCTGACATCTAGACATATGTGTTGAAGAGGATTGTAAGTCAGTGGTAGATATAGTGACTTGTCCTTTAAACCTGTCTGACATCTAGACATACATGTTGATGAGGATTGTAAGTCAGTGGTAGATATAGCAATGGAACGGCGAAGATGTAGGTCTGGCAGCAGTGAATGAAGTGTGGTAGTGCTCAAAGAAGTCTCTATTGTCTATAGTGGTCTTGAGTCATGAATCTATCTGAATATGTTTTTAGTGAATATGATTATTGTGTAGACATAGGATACAGTTCAAGGTCTGCTGTTGATCACTGAAATATTTGTAATAAACCATAACAGTAAATCTAAATGAGGGAACACACAAATGAGATAATTCACATCTAGATACTGAATATGATACACAAGAATGATGGGAAACTGATAATGTATTCATAGTTTTGGTTGGTTGTTATTAAAATGAACACAAGGACAAATAGTGATGAACTGTGGAAAATCAAGCTACTCACAGTAATATAACAAAATCAGCATAAGTGTGAATAAACTGTTCAAGTGAGTACTAATGAGATTACTTTCATCTAAATTACTGGGTGCCACTTAGCTGGGAAAAACCTATCTGAGCATAGGTTTTAATCCATTTCATCTCTTGTTCTTCCATCCAGTTGTCCATTCTCTTCCCATGCATTTTGTTTTAGTTTACTTAGATGCAATTTTAACTCACCTTTTCTGTTTCTTATGTTGGGATTCTATCTCATTAAAACCACTTACACTGTAGAAAAAAAAAACATAAGAACTGCTCTCCTAGTCCATTAAAAGCACAAAGACACTGGATTACCAAGTGGTGCAACGCCTTTCATTGGATCAATGTATGATCTGTAATCAATTGGGCTCTTGGGCTAACAGCAGCCCTTCCTGAGGAGTTATTAAGTTACTGTTTGATACAATGCCTATGTTACAGGCAGTGTTCATTTAGTAGAGAAGATAACAGCTTAAGAAATTGATATGTCACTTAATAGGAAAATGAATCCCAATAAAAAGATATGTAAGGAGATTAGTTAAATCCAGGGGAAAAAAGAAGTTATATTTTATAGTCTGTCTGCCCTGACAAGCAATCTTTCTGAGATGTTTCAGTTAACAGAAAATGTGAATTTGCAATAAAGTTCTTGTCACAGTGAAGTGATGTATTACACAACAGGTAGGGACTACCAAGAGAATAAGATATTAGGTTAGCATGAAGGCATTTTGTGTGCAGTTAGTACACTGTACAGGACATAGCTTAGCTAAATGAATAAAAGAAAGGAAGAAAGAGAAGAAAACAAAAAAATGCGTTGACATCTCAGTCTAAGCTTCTGACAAATACCTCTAAAGGACAACAGTACTGAACAGAGTTTTGTTATATGGTTAAAACTGCCTGATATAAGGCCTTAGAAATTGTTGAGCTTATGGTTACTTGTGCTCACAAATTGTTGAGCTTATGTTACTTGTGCTCTGACGAGAGGTTACCTTATGTGAAGATAACTGCTCTCATCATGAATAAAATATAGGTGCCAAAATGCAAACCCCAGTAATCTTACAGTTACTGTTAATTTTCCGAGACAATCTTCAGTGTATTCATGTATGTGTGACCCAAATGGAAATGCTGTCAAAAAACACATTAATTCAAACTTTTTAGAGAGCTGGAGTTCTTGATCAATAGCTATTTGGAAAAAAAATCAAACCAGGGTCATCAAATAGAAAACTATCTAGTTCTGCTACAATAAAACATGCTAGCCTGTGCTACTGTGAGACACACTTCTGTAGAAGGGATCAAAGTAAAGACACGTTCTTAACAAAAATTGTTTTTGTCATTTAAATTCCTACTGCACTTATTTAAAAGCAGAAGGCATAGAATTGAAAGTGATTATCTGATACTTTGACTGCAGTGACTCATTACAACCATTTGGGGCCAGATGGTAGTATATTAGATTCTAAGTGTGTCGACTTCAAAAATGACACTTTGATATAAGCGAATGTTGGAGTGCATATAGAAAACTGGATGACATTCCAGCTGTCAGTTTTTACAATAATTCTTATGAACAATCACTTGTACTATTCCTTAGAGGAGAAAACCACCTCCATAACTGCACATGTCAGTATGTCTTCCCTAGTATTCTGTTTTCATATCACATCCTTATGACTCTCTGTCTCAGTAAAGTAATTGGCTCTATAAATAAAAAGCAAAGCCATTTGGATTTTTCAGCTTCATGGTTTTAAACCTGTGCTTGCAGATAATAGCATAAAACTCTCGACTGCAGATAACAGAAGTAGTGTTTACAGATAGCAGCAGGCTGATGCCTTGGTTAATGTCACCAAAATGCAGGTGATAGCCTTCAGCAGTGAAGATGTCCTCATGTACCTGTTTCCTTAGTCGTAATCCTCAGTGAGATGTAAAACCTGTTAAATCCCAACTGTTGGCTTAAGATATTTCATGAACTGAATGGCAACAATATCAGCTCTTTATTCCACCTGTATTCAGAATGTTTCATATCTTTTTCCAGTACCACAAACCTAAAAAAGCAAAATAAAGCACTTTATTACTAATGTCTGTTGCATATACTAATATCCAGAAACCCACTTGATGCTCTGGCCTTATAACATTACATTTTGTTAAGCTGAAATGAAAACTGAAATGTGATTGTGCAGTACCATTTTATATTTAATTTCAGCCCTATACCCTATATAGGTATTCTTGAAAGCAATTATACAGAACTTACTATAAGGTCTGTGAAACATAGCCATGAAGCAATACCCGAATAAACAAAACTGTGAAGCAGTACCTGAATGCACGCAGTAAATCACACATGTGGAGATGAATAAAGATGGTTTGAAAAATGTTACTTGGTGGGTAAGGCTAGAAGGTTATTCAAGAGAATATTTTGCTTTAGACGTTGTACATTCACATTCATTTCCATGTTGGTTATTTTCCCCACTGGAAGTCTGAATGACAAAAATCCCAGATTACATGGAGAATAAATTTGGATACCTATCATATAATCAAAAAGACAAATTGTTGAACTTCACATGATCGGACCCATATCATGGACAATTCAGTCCGTTGAACCGTTATGACTGAGATCGTGTTGCAGAAGGAATCATGAAATTTGTCCTTTTCCCCACTGTATCACAATCTCTGAGTTGGTATATATAATTGGCAGGGGGTGTGGGGGGGCACAGACTCTCATGTGGGGTGTGCAGGGGGGTTTACCCCTCTGCAAAAGCAGTTTTTGTTGTGTATGTCAGTATTGTCTTTTTGAGTTTGTTTCAGTGGACTTACTTATCAATGATATGAATTCAACCATATGATGTTCAATAATTTCTCCATTCGATTATTTGATAGGTATCTGATTAAATTTATAGATGGTAGATGAAAGTCTGACTACAAACCCAAAGTTTGTGTTATTTCTTGAATTGATGCGATGTGCAAATGGTGTTGTGCTTTTTCAGATTCTCACATACCAAGAGTGGTTTCAGTACACTAGTGAGTCATTTTTTTTTTTCACAGACACTAGTAGATTACATTAATTGGCCTGAATGACACAGAAACAGAGTTGATGTGTGTAGCAAGACTAATGATTTAGGCTCTGTCTGAGTCACTGCATCAACAGCAATTAAACTACTTGCCATTTAGCCTTCTATATCATCTGCAGCTCTAAAAGAAATTAACAAACTAAATTATGATTAGAGAAGAAAATAATGCAATAATTTGACAAAATGCTGTGATGCAGGAATTTATAGTACGTGTTTTGTGTGAGCTATAGCTAATTAATGCAGTGTTACTATTATCAGGTCATTCCATAGCATGAAAATGAGTCTGTTTACCGACTTCATGTTCAGTAATGTAGGACTTCAAATGGCTGCCAATAATTATAAAGCATTTAAAATAGCTGGACTGTCAGATGAAAGTCTGGCATCTAGACTTCAGCATAAAGATACAAACAAATATGCGTTGATCATCAAACATTGCTTGCATAACAAGAAAAATAATTAGTTGATGCATTTTGATAATGCAGTGCTGGATAGAAAATGTTACAAAAAGTAAAGCAGGACAAATCCAGGTCAGACTATTGCTATTGTTATAATGTTATTGTTGTGATGATTAGTATATTGAGATCACTGCTGTTAGAATGCTGGATGTTGTACTGGCATGTTAAGCAATTAAAAGTGAAACGCCTAAACTGGTTCTTAATCTCAATGCAGGTGGGATTATTTAAGAAGTCATTTTGCGAAGAACAAGATGCTTGATGTTTGATGTATAAATATGGGAAATGTCAAAATAATGCAGGAAAAGAAAGTATCTTATTTTTCAGATAACTTTAAGGGAAAAACAAAAATATGGAACGGATCACAAAGAAGTCCCACAGCAAACATAAATGGAGATCAGCAGATGCAAAGAAGAGGGAACAGGTAAGCAGAAGTCCTTTACATATCTAACAAAGGAAATTTCTTTTTAACTAGGCTTGCAGTCAAATGCTGGTAGAAAATAGTTTTATTTGCATGTCTGTTTTACTAGAAAAAACTGGCAGATGAAAGAACCACTACATATTGTGATTCTGTTGGTATTTATATCATGTAAAAAGTAGACTAGTAGACTGTTTTGGGGCTCAAGAACTGGATCAGCTGTCAGATAGCACTATCCAGGTATTGACCACTACTGACAGCAACATTTTTCATGATAATTTCTCATTTCTCAGGTTATTGAAAATGGATATTCTCTCCATAGGTTAGTTCATTTTACTTTTTTCTCTTTCTGTTACTGCATATTATACAGAATACATAGACATACCATGCACCGCATAATCATACATATATTTATACAAACATCCTTTAAATAAATGATATTTACATTAATTACCGCATGACAATAAAGACTATCCCTGGGATTCTTTAAGAGTGCATACACATCACACTAAAGCGAACATGATTAGGCAGCTGTACATGATGAGCAACATTGCTTATCAAATATGCAAGAGTGCAAGCTGCTTTACACATTGACCAGCCCCTGCTTGAGCTCACAAGATCTCTTAATGGCCATGTTGAGGTAAGGTACTTCTCATGTATACAATGATGTAAACAAAGCAATGTACACAAAGTAGACCATTAAATAAGTATGTGCATAAGGTAAGACAGATAAGGCAACTTGGAATACATAAAAGACAAGGGAAATCTAACAATACAAGTGTACAAGAAAGGCTATCATATCTCTAAATGGCATTGAATGAACTAGTGTATATGTAGGAAATTCACTGGCATTGTTAAGTATATTGTTAAAGAAAAAGCAAGGCTATAGATGTTCAGAATGAAAAAAAATGACTGTTGTTTAAACAGACATATGGGCTACAAATTCATATGCCCTATATGTGTTGAAGTAGCAATGTAGGGGTAATGTGAAAGCACATGAATATAAATGTGGACCAATTCAGACAATTATGGTATGCCCAGACATACTGGCTATACAAGTATTGACAGTGTAAATAATAACAGTTGTGGAAGCAAAATGCATGCTGGGAAGGGTAGAAAATGGGATAGTTAATCCATCCCAACTCAATACATAGTGCATCCCACAAGGATCTGTCACAGAAACAGAATTGTCATATTGAAAAGATAAATTAATAGGAGATGGTGTTTCAATACATTGATACAAATGAGATGTAAAACTCCATGTCAGACAGGACAAGCAAACATACTATATACTATACTATATACTATACTAGCCACTAGATAAGCATCAAAACAACCCAGAATGCTTTGGTCATCACTAAATAAACTGCTCCACCCTGGCAAGACCACCACTCTGTCTCCAAAAACAGACAATACAAGAGACTCTATCCCCGCACAGTTTACTTCCTACTTTATACAATTAACATTATCTTTTAGACACTAATACATCTCACCTCCTGTCTTTACCACTGTCCAACTAAAACTACCCACAGATCTTCAGTTTTAGTCCAGTACCCACCTCACTCATAATGAAGTTGCTCCTTAAACTAAAAACTACTTCCATAGCTGTAGATCAGCTATATTCAGACTACCTAAAAATGGCTTCAGAAGTCATGGCCTTCCTTGTGTCCATACTAATTAATAGGTCCATAACAGAAAGATGCTGCCCATCACTGTAGAAAAAATCCTGCATCTTACCACTGCACAAAGGCAGCACATCTACACAGTTTAATAACTACAGACCGATAGCAATTCTTTCCCCCCTCCAAAATATTTGAGAAATATAGCCATATGCAGCTGATGCAATACATATCCTCAAATAACCTACTGTCAGAAACACATCATGGGTTTAGGCCCCAAAACAGCAACACTAGTGCGCTGCTACTTTTTGCCAAGATAATAAACTGACATAAACAATGGTCTGCTTGTCTCCACCATGTTCTTAGACTTGTCAAAGGCATCTGATACTGTCTCGCACCAGCAACGGCAACTGTTCATTTGACTCTCCTCAATAGGACTTTCACAATACTCCTTGTTGTGTTTCCTTAGTTACCTATCTGGAAGGCAACAAGCTGTTAAATAGCAACAAACCTACTCATCCTTTCAATCAGTTACTACAGGTGTCCCTCAGGGCTCTATCCTGGCCCTCTCCTATTTAATATATTTATTAATGACCTCCACTCACCATGCTAGTTTAGTTCAGTATGCAGACTACTCAACATTAATATATGCAGCCATAAATAAGCTCCAAGACATTACCCAAAAATCTTTCTCCTGTGTAGAAACCTGGCTCAAAGAATCAAACTTCCTTCTCAACCCCAAGAAAACTAAGTTAATTAGTTTTACCTCAAAATGTTGCCAAAATCAAAAGCAATGTTTTACCATAATTCAGCAAATAATAATGTCATTGAAACTGTAGCTCATAGTAAACGTCTAGGCTTTATAATAGATGGCAATCTCAGATATGACCAGCATATACTACACACCAGTAAATCTACATAACAGAAACTGGGCTTCCTTTATAAGATCAATAGATTTCATACAGACACTGCAAGAAAAACCTCTAGCCATCATCTTATTATTGCCAACTTATATACCGCTCCTATTCTAACAAACTTAAATGATATTCCAGGAAAGAAACTTGCCTCCTGCTGCAATAAAGTAGCTAAATTTTCCACCAATCTCCCTCATATGACCCACCATTGTCATAGCTTAAAGCAATTAAACTGGCTTGAACTACACAACTATCTAACATTCACAACTAACTACAGAACATAAACTCATTTATCATCCAGAAAAATGTCCTGCACTACAAACCTTACTTTCGCCCTACTGTCCAGCAAGAGACCTCCATTCTTGTAACAAATTCTTACTACTCAAAAAGTAAGTCAGATAATACTGCAGGACACTTGCTCTACTACCTATATGTTGCTAAACTCTGGAATAGTATCCCCATACAAATACAACTCCTTGACAAACTTAATAGTTTTAAGCCACTGCTTAAACAACATACTAACCAGTTCTGGTCTTACACATGCTCATCATCAGGTTATAACGTTGTGCTCACCATATGATACTCTCCAAATACTCTCCTTAAACAGAATACTCTCAACCTCTCACTGAAATGTAAAAACAATTTTTATACATAATTGCTGCCTGTAGAATCCACTAAGTTGCATGTGGGCTTTCTTTTTAGTAATGTCTACCTCTGTAAAATCTTAGAATGTATAAATGTAACTACTCTGTGTATAAAAGTAAATAGAAATGTAACTAACCCATGTTTATCTGGAACTTAGTATAATGCAATGTAAACAAATGGAGATTTTCTCCCTGGACCACTGCTGAAAATGGTTATTACCCAGTCAGACTTTCCTGGTAAACAAAGACAAATAAATAAGTGTAATAATACAGGAGTTGTGGAACATGTCATGAAAAATATACTAGGATGGAAATCATGTTGTCTGTGTATGGATTTCAGTGTACGCCTACGGATATGATTGGGTATGTGTGAAAGGAAGACCACTCATGATAATTAGCCACTAGGAGAAGTAATCACAACACAAGTCTACTTGATGTCAGTATTGTATAATGAAAACTGCTGCATGCACCATTTAACTTTATTATATGTGACTGGGCTAGAAAGCAGCTGGGGCTATGTTATGTAATACCTGCTTCTGCCATACACATACAGTTAATTCAGTATAACAAGGTAGACCTCTGAAGGCAGTATACTATCATGTTGTTAATCAAAATGTCTCCTTAAATTAGCATTGTGGAACACACTGTAAATCATAATACCTGATCACAACACACAACATACCTCACAGAGAGGTGCAACAGTACAATCAGGTGGTAAGTGAAGTGTAGAAACTGCTAATGATTACATACAACAGGTGTACACTGGCCTACAACAATGTTGGTATGATCCGTGCATTGGTCATTACCTCCATTGCATGACCATCAACAGATCCATGATACCAGAGGCAAATTCTCAGACGTTTTTGCTATTGAACAAAACATCAATAACTATTCCTCCCATTGATATCTTGCTTTGTGATGTTGCACAATGAAATCCATCATTATACCGGACATGTCTATAAGGAAGTACAGCAATTACTGGATGATTATCACCTACCCGTTCCAAAACCACGACAAATTATGATAACGCAGGTCCTAGCTGTGTAACATGGCATATATCAAGACCTGTTGAATAAGCCATTCTTGACTGTAACCACTAATGTGAACAAAGTAATCAAAGGCATACAGCATTAGATTTAAACATATGCAATGCATGTCAAGTTTCTCTTAACCTGTTCACTAACTGATGATACCACACAAAATATCATATCACAGTTGTCAGACAGCTCACACTTGGAGGGATAACATGAGCATTTTGTTTGAATGCATATGGCTTCCATTAAAAGGTTAAAGGGTTAATATCCTCTCTCTCCCTATTTGGAAATGTTACCAGTAAATCAAATTATAAACATCAATCCTTCCTGTTTACATCCTCTGACATACTTAATAGTTACACCTTGCCAGACTTGAACACCTGCCTAAATTCATAGTTCAAACACTGACACAACAGAAAGAATAGTATCTCTAGTGTTATGAAGCATACACTTGAAAGGATTACATAAGTGGTCTGTTAAAATGGCTATGCCTCACAAAAAAATGTTTTTCTGGGACTCAAAATCCTTTATCCCTGTCAGCATTCACTATTGACTTCCACACATATATTACCACATTAGAACCCCTGCCTATCTAGGTCCACAGTATAAAAAATCATTCATTAACTATTGATGCCATTGAGGAAATTATCAATAGAGCTGTCAGAAAGCACCAACTTGATGGAATGACTTCAGTGATGTGTTTGAAGTGATATGACTCACCTAAAATATGTTTGAATTATCAAAGTGCAGGATCCATGTAAGAGTTAACCCTGTGTTGACTTATCCTCATCACATCTTTTGATAATGCAGTTTGCTACATAATTTCTTTTACCTGTTATACAACCACAGTAATTGAAAATTACTGGATTTGACACACTGATTAAGTCCACACCCTAGCGTGATGTGAACTAACTGCTTCTGCCACAGGACATTTTAAACTACAGGTGTCAGAAAACACAGACTTCAATGTCTGACTTGAGAATTGCATTTGAATGCTCATGTATCCCTCAAAATGTAGTTTGATGAGATCAAAATCCTTTACCCACAGAAGTGTTCTCACATGTGTGAGTCAACAATTTCACCATCCGTTGGGTAAAAAAGTTCTGTCTGCCACTGTTGTTATACATACATACATTACTTATACATGTCCAGGTTTAAACCCCTACCTTTCTATGCACACACTGTATAGCACTGTGTATTAGTTGCTCATGTCAAAGAAGTCTGACTAGAAGTCATAGAAAGAACACATTTGAAGGGATGACATCATCATTGTGTTGCCAATCAGATGTTTGGCGCAAAAGGGATTGAAATTGCTGGGGCACCCCTCTGTCTGTGTAAAAGTTTCTCCTGAGTGGAAGTGTACACACCAGACCTGTTAGATAATCCAGTCCTACCTGTCACTATTCATAGGTTAATAGTAGATTATTAAGCTAATGGCATAAGAGCCTTTACTACTCAAGCCAGTATAATCCAATTTTAACCCATATGTGACCACTAGGGGTAGGAAGATGGCATAGGTCTGTGCTTATGCCTTGAATATTTTACAGATTGCCTCTGTCCATAAGGGACATAAGCCCTATCCTAGGTGTGAATTTATGATTCCCATCCATTGATCCAAATTGCATTTGAGAAGAGCTAGGGAAGGACTCTGTTTAATGTGAATAGGAAACCTGTTCCAAAGAAGGGGTCATCTCTGTGACACATATCTGTCTCTCCAGCATGTTTCATTTGACTCACTGACTAAGTTTAGATCCATAGATTGGGTGACCTTCATGCTCTTTGCAGATGTGTAGTAGCTCCAGCTATAATCACACATATTCATGCTACTTTGCTGTTGTCAAACACTTGCGTAAGTCCACAATCTAGAGAACACTGCACTGCACTGATTGTCAACGCCATGAGAGAAATCTTATTACAAGTGTTGGAGAGCAAATAGCTGTAGTTTACATGATATATGCCTTTTTTAGGCAAGGCTCAAATTCTAAACCTACCACCCTAGAACACAAAAAAGTAAAAAAACTAAGAGTAATGCTGCTCAATGCCAGAAGTCTCAATCTCAAGATGCACGCACTCGAGGCCCTTCTCAGTATGGAGAACATCGATGTCTGTGCTGTGACAGAAACCTGGTTCAAGGCTCCTGAGAGCACCCCAGCACTAGCAGGTTTCACCTCATATCATGCGTTCCGGCCCCAAAATCCGGACAACACCAAGAAAGGAGGGGGGTTGTCCATATTCATAAAGGACACCCACACCTCAAGGTTGGTGGCAACGCACGACGCATCGGAGACCATCCAGGTGCAATTAACCATAGGCAAGACTGCTCTGCAATTTGTAGCATGTTACAGGCCACCCTCTCAAACTCAGGAACCTCACATGGCCTTCCTGAAAACAATGGAGTGGATAAATGTATCTCCAAACACCATCATACTAGGTGACTTCAACTACCCTAATATAGACTGGGAACACTACTCAAGCCCAAACACTCTAGCCCAAAGGTTCCTGGAGTTCATAAACTCAAATGCCATGGAACAACTAGTCACCATCCCCACAAGAGGAGAAAACATACTTGATCTCATCATCACGAACATGGGATCACAATGTTCAACACCGGAAGTATACCCCTCACTGGTGAGATCAGATCATAAACTAATCTCGCTGGAGGTCCTCATTCCGCCCCCACCTGAAACAAAAAAGACCACAGTGAAAAACTTCTCAAAAGCCGACTTCACACTTCTAAAAACTAGTGTGGTCTCCTTTAAGGCCCCTGAGCCAGTGGTAAACATTACTCAAACCGCTGAATCACTTACAAATGCCTTCTACCAGCACCTACAGGACTGCATGGATCAGGCAATCCCAAACAAAACTAAGACTCTTTGTACCAAAGGCAAGCGTCCAGTCTGGTGGACCCCAGCCATAAACAAGCTCTACAACAAAAGGAGGAAGCTACTACAAGATAGAGCAAAATCCTTGAAAGGTAAGACACCTTTGATCATTATAAGTAAAAAACTAAGAGCTCTCATAAAATCATCCAAGGCAAATTTTGAGAGAAAAATCGCCAATCAAAAGACAATCATAAGGCCTTCTTTAGCTATGTTAGAAACCTAGGAGGAAACTCCCAGATATGCTCAGAATTAGTTCAAAATGATGTGAAGATTACTGAACCTACACACATTGCCAACATACTGGCTGACAGGTTCAGTGCAAACTTCTTCCCTCCCCAAAAGGAGAGATATCTATACCAGAGGATTGTAGCCCCCAAACATCTCCAACGCCCAGGTGAGAACTGCTCTCTCCAAAGCAAAAAACACAGCATCCATGGGACCGGATGGTGTCCCCGGCTGTGTGCTCCATGAACTCAATGAGGAATTAAACCTGCAGTTAGGACAGCTGTTTAATCTTAGCCTCACCTCAGGATACGCACCCAAGGAGTGGCGACGGCGACTGTGGTCCCACTTCACAAGGGCGGTGCCTCCATCGACACTGGAAATTACCGTCCCATTAGCTTGACAAGCCTTATCTGCAAAGCCATGGAGAGGATCATAATGGAACTCATAAATAAAGACATAGGGAACTTGCAGACTTTGGATCCAACCCAGTTTGGCTTTGTCAAAGGCAGATCATGCCTTTTAAACTTGGTTGACTTTTTCGAGACAGTCACCAAGGCCATTGATGAGGGAAAGGCAGTCCATACAGCCTACCTTGACCTGGCAAAGGCCTTCGACACAATACCCTACTCAGGTATCATCAAAAAACTCATCAGCTTGAATGTAAACCCATACATCACAAGATGGGTTGCAAAGTGGCTAAGTGACAGAACCCACAGGGTCAGAGTTGCTGGAGCCATGTCAGACTCAAAGCCTGTCACAAGTTATGTCCCACACGGCTCAGTCCTGAGTCCACTCTTGTTCGGCATCTACTTTTCTGAAGTACAAGCAAACACAGGAGGGTTATGGCTGACAAAGTTTGCAGATGACTGCAAACTGGGCGCCATAGTCGAAAACACATCTGACACAGATATCCTTCAGAAGGGCCTCACAGAAACGGATAACTGGTGCCAGAGCCATGGCCTAAAGTTAAATGCCAAGAAATGCATAGTCATACCCTTCAGGAAAAACAAGGTTACCCCTAGCTACCATATAGGTGGCAATCCACTGAGCACAGAAGAAGTCATCAGGGATCTGGGGACCCAGGTTGACAGTAGCCTTTCGTTTGACACTCATGTTGCTAAAGTAGTTAGGAAAACCTTCTACATTGCCCACCTGATCATGAAGGGATTCACATCTAGATCAAGGGAGGTCATCGCCCCTGTACTCATCACTCATTAGACCTATGATTGAGTACAATGCCCCATTCAGAATGTATCTGACCAGACACCTGCAGCAGCTGGAAAGGCCCCAAAAGTTCCTCACCAAAAGGATAAAGGGTCTCAAAAATATGTCTTATGCTGCCCGACTGAAAGAACTCCAGCTCTATTCAGTCTCATAACGCTTGCTCAGAGGTGACCTGTGCCTGACATATAAGGCCATGTCAAACCCTGATTTGATGAATATGCTTCACCTCAAAAAATCTAGATCCCTCAGAACCACAAGGGCGGGAGACTTAAACCTTGACACTGTTATTAATAGAACATGCTGGAGGGACAGATTCATCACCCAGAGACTCCCTATGCTGTGGAACAAAATCCCGGTACATGTGAGGCAGAGCACCTTGCTGGCCTTGTTCAAGAGGAATCTTGACCAATGGATGGGGGATCGCAGATATACCCCAGGGATTACTTCAGTGTCACTGCTTGACAGAGGCACAGCAAAATAATAGGCATAGTTTTATTCAAACTAAAGGGGTGGCGAAAGCCAAATAACTATGGGCTAGGCTTATAAATGCCCTTGGGCAGATAGCCTAGTATGAACCTATGAACCTATGAACCTATATGTTTGGTTGAATGGGTAATGTGTGGTGACAGACAGACAAAACAAAATTGTTTTGATCTCAAGGCAGCCATGCTGTGGTAATAACCCATATATCTTATTATTCATAGATATTGTTGTGTCAATAATAATATCTATGTGTGTCTCATTAACATGTATTGAGGAGTTATATGATGGCTGATACTTACACATGTCAGCCAGTGGATTGTCCCCGATGCATTCTTGAATATTCATCTCAAGATCACTGTATGAATTTATTGATTTATTTTGGGGATCACTGAGAAAACTTTGAGATGTGTGTACTGCACACAGAAAGTACCCCAATTCCATTCTTAGCTGGGGTGCCTTCTGTGTGGAATCTGCATGATGCTGCTATGCTCACATAGGTTTCCTTGGAGCACCCAGAGAAAACCCACATGAACACAGGGAGGACATGGAGATTCTGCACAGAAGGTACCCTGGTTTGATTCTTGGCTGGGTTGCCTTCTGTGTGGAGTCTGTATGTCCTCCCTATATTCACGTGGGTTTCTTACTGGTGCTCTGGTTTCCTCCCCTATTCCAAAGACATGCAGTAGGTGGACTAAATTCTTTAACTTGACCATAGATGTGAGTGTGCATGCAAGTGTATGGTATAAAAGAACAGCAACTGCAGATCTAGCCACCTGGCAGTGTGAACCTTGGTTCTAGATGATTGTTGAGGTAACACCTCGATGCCATGTGTAAAGATGGGAAAAAGGGTTTTAGATGGATGGATTCCTGCATACTGACAGTGTTCCATGCCACCTAATGAGCAAATAAAAAAAATGAACACTGTTAGAATGCTGATGTTTTGTGATGACCTGTTCTTTTCATTGACATCATAATGCATTTATGCTGAAACACATATTGAGGAAGGGACCATATAGAGTTTACAAGAGGTGATTTTCTACACAGCGTATATCAGTACAATATGCACTTGGGGTAATAAAAAACATATTCCACCGACTCCATGATCATACATTTTTTCAAGCTGTGTTGTGCTGTTCATATTTCCCTAAAGCATTATGTTGCTTATTGTTCTGCCTCATACTTTTGCACAAGTACTATTGTTAATATCATGCACATACAAGTGTGGTTTGGGTCTATATCAGATGATCGAAGTTTTACTACTTCGAATCAGTAAACATCGACCACTACTGATCGAAGTAGTAAAACATCGAATCATCCTTAACATTTTTTTTAAACACAAAAAATAAAACTAAAGGGTGTAGGCAGGGAGGCAAGCCCCCTGCACCACCCACACCCCCCACTACTTAGATATATCAACTCTGAGATCGCACTACATTGAAGTAAATGGAAATCTCCCCTTACAGAGATTTCCATTTACACATTCGATATTCTAAGCATTTGCTATTGCCGTGTCAGCGATATCAGATTCAATATTGTCGGCTTTCGACAATGTAATATAGACCCGTTCGGTTTTACTATAATCAATACTATGAGTACCACAGGTGATGCAGATCACATTTATCGTGTTTAGTACCCATTATATACACATGCACTGCAACATTCACGTTTTAAATTGCAAGTGCAGTTCAGGCTCAAATACAGAAAATAAAAAACAAGTATTATGACTCCTAAAGGTAAAGTACCCCTAATGGGAATTCAAACCCTGCACTACCTGTGATATTAGTTACAGAATACTTCATTAGCATGTGGAGCCATTGGCAAAGTTACATAACAGCCATATTTTCTGCATTTAGTCCTGTCCAAAGTGCTAAGGGGCACTGCTGCCAATCTCATTTGCATGACTGATGACTAAACTTTTCCAAGTGCAAAATTAAATTTTGAGTTTTTGCCATGGAAAGTGAACTGTCATTCAGTGAAAGTCATTGCTGATTGGCCTCAATGCACATTGTCATCACTGTAAAGGATGAAGCCCCAAAAAAATGATTAATCGTAAATCAGGATGATAATTTCACAACGTTGTATCCTTATACCTGCAGTTATGGCATTATCATGAAATACTGACATGATTAGTAGTTTTTGCCATTTGAACAATAACAAAGTAATTTATAGAAAGTTTTCAGACATCTACATTTAAACTGTAACATATGCCCATGTTATCACACAGTTATCATCTGTCCTGTCACAGTAATAATGTTTGTGAATGTGATCCTTGTAGAAGATATAATAGTCAAGCATGAGAGATTACAAACAAATGCCTACAGGACAAGACTGTCTGATATCCTTTTGTGTGCATTACGTTATTGTGTTCCCTTTATATCATGAATATATTACATTTTGCAAATCGTTTGAATTTTTTTCTGCATTTCTACATTGTCTACATTTGCTATGACTTACAACCACTCTCTCATCACTGGCACATAATCTTCTTACCAAATGTTAACTAAAATGTTTATCAAGGTTCTCTCCTATGTGTAGCAGGGTTACTCTATACCACATAAGCAGACCCTGGGGATATGTAACTTCTGTCATGCTAGGGAAGACTGCTTGGTTTCCCAAGTGTTGCCAAACAAAACTATTGTTAGAACTGTTGCATTTCAATACTTTTGGGGGATCTGTCGGAAGATCTTTCAAGATATATATCATTTTTTAAAGTACTGCTTATGCATTTAAAATTTTCTTGCCTTTAGCTGCAACAAGCGCTGTCTAACTTTGCAAAGTTGTGGTTTTACAATGAACATGTGAACAGTTATCATTGCAGTTCTTTATTTCTATTTCATGGGATTCTTCAACATTCTGAGGATATCGCGACATGTCTGACTTGTAAAGCTGAAGTGGGTTATTGTTGCATTAAGATACTGTTCTCTGCTTATGCTATTCAATCTGCCTAGTATTTGTATATTTGATTATTCTTCTATATGTCCCTGACGTCATTGTTCTTTTCATTCTGTAGTCATATGTTATTCCCATTAGTGGAGGCATGGAGTATATGACAATTGTACAGGCCTCTCATTGACATACTTCAGATCTGCTCTTGTTTTGAAACAGTGATACCTACATAATGAGTTTGTTATTCCCAATAATAGGTCAGCCTGTAACCTGCCAACCCCTTTTGTGTTGTATGTCTCTGATATATTTTTTTTCTTCTTTATATCACAACAGGGTTATGGCACCAAAACCAAGAAAAAAGGAGTCAGACCCACAGAAACCTCCATTCTTAGATGCTGAGAATTAGGTCATAGTTCCAACAATCCATCTCCATGGGCACTGTTCCTAAATCCTCATTTAGCTAACAATCCCTTCTGTGACTGCATATGGTGGCAAATGGTTGACGATGTGAATGAAATTGGTGGCCAAGGCCATGACTACAGACATATGGCCTATGACATGATCAAGAAGGCTAATGATATAGCCAAGCTTGTGACATGGGAAGGAAGAGCTACTGGGGGTGGGGTTCCTACTGAACCATCCCTTACTAAGACAGGGTAGTTTCTGTTGACTGTAAAGGATCTGGGCAGCTCAGAAGAATTACCCTTTGCTGTGATGGATGTGGGGGCAGAGGTGGAAGACAACCATGGGATGCCACTAGTGATGCTCCAGGTATGTCATTCAAATATATTTAACATATTTAGAAGTTTAAGGTTTTTTAAGTTGTCACTCATTTTATGTATATAATACCTCTATCAGCTGCAATTTGTGTTTATAGGAACATCTGGCATTGAGGTACAATGGTATGGGCTTACATTTTTTGTCTTTATTGATATATCTATTTATTGATTGATATATACGTATATATATATATATATATATATATATATATATATATATATATATATATATATATATACACTGTAAAGGTAATTTGCATTTGCATCTGTTTTATTCAGGTGTAGCTAGCATATTGTAATACTTCATATCTATTTCTGCTGTTTTCCTGTTTTCTTGGTGTATTCACCGATGAGGCTGGCACCAGCTCTCTGAAGCTCCAACCACCTGATGCTGGAGGATCGGTGGCCTCTGATATGGACAGCAGTGATAAACAGGCACAGTCAAGAGTTGGAGTGGGTATGTTTAACACAGGGGGGTGTGATTCCCACATCTGCTGTCCACAGTCTGGACACAGCCATTATGCCAACATGTAACCATTGCCTAGAACCATCTGAGACTGGACAGACTGATGGGGACAAGGATGGTCAGGATAGTTTTGTTACCCCAGTTGCACATCTGGCAGAATTTCCCTCTAGCCTTTGTGAGGGTGAATTACCACATAGGGCTTTTGGTATAGGTGATCAGAAGAGGCATACTTACTGCCTTACCAGGATGTTGGTGTTTCAGTAGGTGCCACCAACATATGTGCAAGTTTGTCATGGAGCCACAGGTAAGTTCCAGCAGGCCTTGGAAGAGATAGAGTACTGCATGTTCTGCATTCTGACGTACAGGACTACATGAACCATGTGTGTGAGTCCTTGGACCAGGTGAATGACACACTGGACCATAGTGGCACTATTTCCACTACTCTATCATTTGTGGCCTAGTAGACCATATGGTTGTGGTCATGAAAATAGTTGTAATGGCAGCTCATACAGCAGGCATTGTTCACATCCAAGTAGCACCCTGACTTCTAGCCAGTCATGGAATTAGCAGTGCCACTACTTGCAGAGGAAGTTTATGTGGTAGGGGGTGTCAGCAATGAACTAGATCCTCTACTATGCAAGGTTCACACCTGCCCAGGATGCCAAGGCATAGTGCTAGCACAAATGCTTTGGTTGTTTTCCTGAAGACACACACACAATACACCTCACATTGGCCATAACACCTCACGGACACAATTGTAATATTCTTCAAAACTGACTTATTCACATTTGGAGATATTGGCTCTGATAGTGTATATTTGCCCTGATGTCATCTCTCACATGCACATACACTTCTTTAGTGTCAGGCTTGACCTCCTGTAACCCCTTCTACACTGTGCAAGTGATGATGACTGTACCCTGCCTTTTGCACAATTTTGTGACTTATGGTTGCCTATGTCTGATGCAAAGAGTGCTCAGCTAATGATCTCTTAGTCAAATAACTGTTTTCATCAGGATATTTAATGATTTTCAGTTTCTTTTATTCTCCTTACGTTCAATAGTGTTATTAATTGCAGTGGTTATACTTTTAGTAGTAGTAATTGCAGTAGTAGTAGTAGTTGTATGGTAATATTTATTATGGCATGCTATTTGTTCAGCCCCTTGTGCAGATGATGCTGAGATTGCCCTGATTCCAGCTGAGGTCTCTGAATTCGGCTACTTATGTCTTATGCATGTTAGTAAGCAGGCCAAGCATGTTTTTGGGCAATAACAATTTCCTTTCTACTGTTGGACTGCAACTCCTCATTTGTGTCTTAACTAATTATTTTGTCATTTGTTATAAGATTACATACATCTGCTTGCCCACCTACATATGCAGATGATGGTGACATTACTGACCCTCCATGGATTTGCTTGGCATGGGGATGCTTAGGCCTGATGCACATGTTGGAAACATAATAGATATATGGAAAATTATTTTGTTTTATTTAGAAGCTTCATAGTTGGTTTGGTCTGTATGTATTGCATATATCAATCATATATATATTACTTATGACATTCCTGTATAGTTTGATTTTTACTAAACTTCAGTACATTAACACAGGTAGGTATTATCTGTTTATTACAGGTTCTTCATTCACTTTTGTTACTGGTGCTGATAGTATTGTAGACCAATGTTGCCTGTCTCTGATACTTACAGTAGTCAGTCAGTACATGGACAAGTAAAGGATGGTAAGTTTGCATGCATCACTGTTACTATTTGTATGTGCTTAGCTCCTTTTTTTTAATTAAGTGATAAATTTGTGTGCTATTTGCTGCCTCTTAGCCAGTGCCATGGCACATTGTGCAACCGTCCATCTGCCATGGTCATCTCCAGCTGTAGGTTCCTCATCTGACCCCCCCATCTATTTCTGTTCCTCCTGTCTGTGGCACTGGGAAATGCAGTCCCTGTCCTGGGTCACCCTACTGCAACTGTTTTCTGAGAAAATGCTATGTAAGATGACACTGGCAGTCAATATTTGGCAGAGGTGGCGAGTTTATATTGCAAGGCACCTTCAGATGTATCTAGACATTGAAACCATAACTTAAACAGCTAAATGTATGCTCTATATTTTAAGTATGTGAGTGAACATTGTTGTAACCTTGTTCAGTGGGATTGTGTTGGTATCTTGTGGGAGTCATGAGTCAAGCTTCCAGGGCATATCCTGCATCCCCCATCAGATGTCCTTGTGGGAAGTCAACCCTTGAAACCTTAGGTAAATGTCAGGGTCTATATTATCTAATCAACTGCTTAACTTGTCAAACATCTAAACATCGACAGCTAAGGATCGAAAACTTACAATCTTGAATGGCCAGGTAAGCAAATTCTTTCATTGGGAAAGAATTTGCTTGGCCATGCCACACTAACTTCCAAGCCATAAAAAATTGGGGGGCTTCACCCCCACCCCCACCCCCGATATGGAGGGGGGCTCAGCACCCCACCACCCTCCCCTTAACTAAATATACCAACTGCTAGATCACTCTAGTTTGGGGAAAGGGCAAATTCCCGATAATGGCCAAGTGAATTCTTTCCCAGTGAAAGAATTTGCTTACCTGGCCATTTGAGATTGTAAGATTTTAACCTTTAGCTGTCGATGTTTAGGCATTCAACAAGCTAAGCAGTCAATTAAATAATATAGACCCTAAATGTCACAGGTGTGCCATATGTGGGAATTGTGGAAATTGACAGGGTGACCTGCGCACACATTATAAATGATACCTTGAGCATTACAGACCACCTGATAGTAGATGGAGTGATAACCTTTTCTGTTTACATACTAACTTCAAAGTTTAACAGATTGAGCTATTATTTCAATGTGGGTGCAGTTTATGACCCTAGTACCTCAGGAAAATGTTTTATGGCATAGAAATTTTGCATTGTGGTTGTTCTCTCATCTGGGTTATGTGAAAACCAGATATGCTCTCCCACATGTGGCAGAATTGCATTGAAGAACTGGTAGCATATTCATGAGGCAGAGGCCTGTGAAACCTCTAACTGTGTCACTTGTGGGTCTATGAAATGTCCCTGCAGCTACTATATGTAAAGTATACATGCCTTAGTTTCCAGTGGGATGGATTCTCCATAAATCCCATGGGGACCCAGGTGAGGACGGCACATGTAGCACTATTTGTTTTGCAGTATCTCTCTCTACTCTGTAGAAATTTATTAATTCACCTACATGTCATCCATTGGAGGTCAAATGTGATCTGAACACCCTATGCCTTCTAGGCCGAGGTCTGGCAGCAGCAGCAGCAGCACCTTGTATTTGACCTGTTGCACATACATTTTAATAATGGCTGCAGCAACCCCTAACACCTTTCAAAGTCCATTTAATTGTATTTCTGCATATCTTGGAATACAGAGCAAATGTGAGTGTGATAAAGTCTTCCCCTTCAAGCTAAATTGTTATGGCTGTTTCTGAATGCTCTGCTTATCACATCTTACCTTCCCTATCCCCATCCCTTTCTATCTTTTTAGTCACGTCTTTTTCTACTGTGACTGCCTTAATCCTTTTCATCAGTCTCCCATTAAATAACCAGTGTCCCTTTCCTGTATCATATTCCCTCCTCATTTTTTCAAAATCTTTAAAGAAAGTGCTTACCTACCTCCAGCTTTTCTTTGTCCAACTCATATTATTGTCTTATGCTCCTAATCTCCAAGTGGAAGATCCTAAATTTTTACACCATCTTACCTTCTACCCCAAAAATTGCAAACTATCTTATTTGTTGGCATTTTCTAACTGCAAGCACCCTTCAACTCACCCATTTCTCCAACTTCACGAAACCAATATAATCATTCTCAAAACCAATTAACCTCTGCACAAAAATTAATTGCTGCAATGTATGTTGAAGAAATAGGTAAACCCCAACCTCCTTCCTTCCTGGCCATTTGCATTCTGCATCTTGAAATCCTACCCTTAATTTATTTCCATATACACTTATTGCAATATTTTGAATATTCTATACAACCCTTTCCTTTAAGCTGATTCCTCATGTCTCCTCAGTTACATAATTTTGTTCATTTTACAAGGACAGGAGGACCTTTTTTGAGAGAGTGGTGTTAGCAAAGGGGACTGATTTACAGTTTTAACATTATTAGAGTTTTGCACTTGGTTAAAATAAGTTTAGTAGTCAAGTGAAAGGTTATGAACAAGCTAGAGTATATTCCCCACTGCCAGCTTATAAGAAAAGAATGGAAATGTTATTTACAAATTTGATGAAGATAAAACAAGATTAGATAAACCAACAGATGGTATTAATGTTACAATAAAGCTCACCTTGGGTTCTGTGGTACAACAGAAATGTGGAAATTGAGTTACATGGAAATTCTGGGTCAAAAGATTGACACAGGCAATATTGGAGGAAGTTTTCTGGACATCACACCACTGACTGAGAAATAACTTGAGATACCCAAGAAATCTAACCCACTCTGACTGTATAGCATGTTTTAAATGCTACATCTAAGGAAAGTTGAGGAGGGTGAAAATATTACTGATGATACCTGATAACTTTCCATAGTTAGGTTGTATTTGGGGTAGATGGAGTAAGGAAACAAGGAATGACATTTGCTGGATTTGGCTCATCTGGCAGATAAATGCTGTGCGATTTCATAAAGGAAAAATAAGGGACTAAATGAATTGGTGTTGGTAGCAATAAGAAAGGATACTGTCAAATAAAAACTGGTAGGGATTTTCTTGTTAAGGGCTGAGAAAAAAATGAAAAGTAGGAAAAAAATAATCCAGATTTAGAGAAAAGCTGAAAAGTGTAGAAGAGATACCAAGGGCATCAAATCAAGTACATAAATAAAGGCAAATACAGGCTAAATAATATTGTCAGGAAGTGGGGATCAGCAAATCCTAGCTAGCATTCAATGGGTGAAGTCAATATCTTACAAAGGTCAACATTTTAATCCCTGATGAAGAATGCATGACTTACGATTTGTGAGGAAATTGATGTTTGCCATATTCATAGCAGAAAACTATGGCTATTTCTCAAGTCATTATTAAAAGCTACATAATCACAGGCAGTGAAGCACTCCCCAGGTAGACCAGAAATCTTTATTTTTTTTTTTTGAGAAGCTATATCTGTCATTGCAAAATGAAAAACAAGAAAGAGTTATGATCCTATGGAGCACAGTGGGCATATGAAGGGTTAGAAGTCTCTAGAACTGGATGGTTATGCTTATAAATACTATAAATGCTTTATAAAAGACCTAACACTAGCCAGTTAATAATAATTAAAAAGGTTTAGCAGGAAGGCTAATTGCCCCACCCTTTCCATATATACAAACATCTTTAACTTGTTAGAATGAGAAGTAGCTGACACTTTCCTTACTGTTATTATTTAGTTCTTCTATTAAAAGCACATTCTTAAATGGCAATTTAACTGAAGACTTAATTAGTGAAGTGAGGTTGGCTGTCAGTATGTAAGGCACAAATTAGTTTTATAATTGGTAAGACTGGTTCTTTACTATTAGGAAGACTCTGACTGTGAAGAATAATTGCCGAGAAATGGGGTAGTCTTAACAATTTTTTGTCTAGACTTGCTGTAAAAGAGCTACGTTCTCCTCTAAGCTTAGTCTAGAAGCTCAAAATGCATTCTGTACAATATGGATAATTTTCCTGTGAGATTCATCATGGACCAGTGGGTTTCCTACAGATTTTGTTAATATCATTGCCTTGTATGCGTGTTCAAAGATATGTCCATTACAGGGAGGAGCTGGGGAGCAGCAAGGTTACTGTCTATTTTCTCTGTTTATCTTTCTTCTAGAGCAATTAGTGGAACTTATTTAGATTTACCCTGAGACTGAGGGGCCTAAGGAAGGAAATATATAGAATGGAATTGCATGCTGAGAATGTCCCCTTAATCTAAGTCCACTCCAAGAGCTTGCTGCAAGATGTCCAGAAGAAAGTTTGTCTATTCTTTGAGATAGAGAGATAGTGATAAATAGGAAAAAAAAAAACACTTTTGTTAGGGACTCTAGAAATGCAGAGGAAACTGCTAAAAGTAGCTGGGAATGTAGGAGTTTGTATTATAATACATTAAAAGCAAGGATAGGATGAAAACTGCAGAACAAATGTGAGGCAGGTAAATATTCCATTTAATTTATTACTCAGTGAGTGTCAGCTCTTATGGCAACAAATCAACGTGTGTTACCCAAGCTGTCATATTTCATACAGAGCATGAGCAGGGTTGTGACTGAATGTATTAAGTAAATCAGTTTATTAGCATATAGGCAGAATAACTCTAGGATGGCATCAAGTGTGCTGCAGGCCCAGAGGCATCCAAGAAGATTATAGGCTCACACACATGCATCAAAATTCAGAGTAATGCAATGAGATGATTTTTTGTGTTGGAGGCATAGAGAGCAGTAGCTAGTTTAAGTTAGATAATACAGAGAGAAGGGTATTGCAGTTAATTCTGGTGGAACATATGTAGTTCTATGTTGTACTGTGGAACTGTGGAAAAGTACCTGATAGGAACTACACCCTAAGAGTTACAAGTGCTCTTGGCTAGAATAAGGAACTGGATATTGGAGGAAGTCTGTGGAGGGGGGGGGGTAAAATGTGATGTGATTAGAGATAAAGGGAATCAACTTGGTATTCCAGTTATACTCAAAAGAGAGGATGGTAAGATGTGGTTGTGTTGCAGATTAAACCGAAGACTTATACTGACACTAGAACGCATAATGTAAGCTGGCATGCTGAAGACAGAGAGACAAGCTGCCAGTTTGAGTCCCCTGTGGGAGACAGAGGACAGGATAGCAGGAGACTTGGTAAATATTCTGTGCTCTGAGGACTCCAATATGTAGATAGTTAAATCTACAAATAATTCTATGGGTTTTCTGTTGAGTCTGTACTACTGAGAAGATGAAATTAGGAAGATGAACAGAAAATAACTTATCTGATGCTCCTTAACAAATATAAAATCCCTTGGGTAACATAAAGTTAGGAATAAGATGTTAAGGAGCATTTTCATCATTCCTAGTCTGAGTGCAAATTGCAGCTGAAGAAAAATCTGGTGAAGAAAAATACCAAGAACAGTCTAAATGAAAGCATTCTGCAGAGGAACTAGGCATAGGTAATGTGTTTCAAACTAATGGTAAAAAATTAGCAAAAAAAATGCAGCTGCATTTATATTCGTCTACGCAAGCTTTCATTTTGTTACAGCTTCCTTACTTTCAAATCATCATGCATTCAATTCAGGGCCTACAAAAGTAACAGAGTCACATGCTCACTGACATTACATGAAAAAATCCATTCATAAACCATGTTAAATCTTCCGCTAAAAACAATGTTAAAGACTGATGACACATTATAGAAACTCTAGACACTATAAAACTTCCAAGTGATCATGCATAAAATATTTGGATCAATATCAGTTTAGATCTTTTTAACCTGAATATATTTAAATTCAAGCACATTTTTAATACTGTTTATAGAATGTAAGCCTGATGGTTTTAATCTCTGATAAGGGAACTACAATGATAATCCCTTATCATAGTCTTAAATCTTAAATCTCTACTTCTGTTATTTAAAACAACATATTCAATTACTTTAAAAACAAATTCATGTATGTAACAGTAAAGTTTTTTAATTTCTGTACTTTTCTTACTGTTAGATGTAATAAGGTTTTGAAATTAATTTCAAATAAGATGTCATAGAACACATGACCTTGCTACTATTTAGATGATTTTTCACATCTGAGGAACATCTTGCAGAGTAAAAACTTGTATACTACATTTAAAATGTGGCTCCTGATTTTTTCATTTTCATTGTTTCTTTTTTTTCATATTTTTTCTACAATTGTCATGAAATAAATTATTATTGCCTGGTTCCTGTGATGAGTCATTTTCTTTAGACATGAGATCATTCCTGTCAGCTTACTCTCACTGGATAAATTTATCCTGCAGTGGTTGTGAAGAAGTACGTCCAGATATTATCCACTTATTCCTGACATGCCAGGAGGTGAAGTATTACAAGAAGGATGAGAAAGGGGAACTAAAAACAGCTAAGTGATGTAAAAATTTTGTTATGTACCTGATGTCTTAATAGTGATGTGTGGAGGAAATGGGTAGCAAGTAAGTATGTTATTCTCCGTATGACTAGAAATTGATTAATGTGTTGTGAGTGACCACCTTGGAAACAACTATGGATGACTGAAAAAAGGTGTTTTTGAGCTTTATTATTTTGAATTCACAGCAGTATTATGGAGCATCTAGAATTATTAGATTATTTCGCACAGGTGGGTATTATCAAGAACAAATAGGAAGCTTAGCCCATTTACACAAAGCTGATTGGTGTCTAGATGTCTGTAGGTCACCTCTAATCCCCCCAATAAAGATAAGTTCATAGGTTCATAGGACAATACTAGGCTATTGGCCCAGATGCCCTTATAAGCCTAGCTAAGAATTTCACTCATATTCCCACAAAGTCAGAACCTGTTTTCCCTGTCCAGAAGGGACACAGGTGGGATCCCAGGGATATATTTTCTGTTTCCCATCCAGTCATTCAGGTTCCTCTTAAAGAGGGCTAGTGAGGTACTCTGCTTGACATGGAGAGGAAGTCTATTCCACAGATGGGGGAGTCGTTGGGACACAAATCGATCCCACCAACAAGTTCTATTAATGTCACAGACCAGGTTGAGATCTGTGACATTAATAGAAGTGGAGTTTGACTTACGGATATGCAGCAACTCCAGCAAGGCTGAGTCTGAGATGCCCTTTTATGCCAGACACAGGTGGGACAGGGCTTTTAATCTATCTGTATAGGATAGGTGTTTGAGACCCTGGATTTTCCTGGTCAGGAACATCTGTGGTCTCTCGAACTGCTGCATGTGCTTGGCAAGGTACATGCTGAATGGTGCATTGTTACTCGATAATGGGTCTGATAAGGGAGGAGTACAGGGATGTTATGACCTCCTTGTTCCTGGATGAAATACCCTCTCTTATGAGGTGGGCCATGTAGAAAGCCTTCCGTATAATGAAGGAAACATGGTGTTCAAAAGTCAGGTTGCTATCAACCTAAGTGCCCAAGTCTGTCACGACTGAGTGTGTGCTTAGTACATTGTTATTAATGTGATAATTAGTGGGGACACCATTTTCAACAAAGGGGATAATGATGCATATCTTGACATTCAGTTTGAGGCCATGCTTCTGGCACCGGTCATTAGTTTGGCTAAGGCCCTCTTAGAAGATGTTCACATCACTAGGAGAATTTATGACAGTGCCCAGCTTGCAGTCATCTGCAAACGTGGTCAGTCATAAACCACTGGTTTAGGCTTGCATCTCAGAAAAGTATATCCCAAACAGTAGAGGCCCCAAGACTGATCCTTGGTGTTACGTCGCTTGTTACAGGTCTACTACTAGAGGTGGCATCCCCTATTTTGACTGAGTGAGCCAGTTAGCTACCCATCTGGCAATATATAGGTTGATGCCTAGCTGGGAGAGTTTATCTATTATGCCAGAGTGGGGAATACTGTCAAAGGCTTTGGCTAGGTCAAGGTAGGTGGTGTGCACTGTCTTGCCCTCATCCATGGCTTTGATGACTGTTTCAAAGAAAGCAACCAAGTTTAATAGGCATGATCTCCCTTTGACAAAACCAAACTGTGTGGGATCAAGCATTTGGAGGTTGCCAATGTATTTGTTTATAAGGTCCATAACAATGAGTTCCATGACCTTGCAAATCAGGCTAGTTAGGCTGATAGGCCTATAACTGCCTGGGTTAGTAGACACTCTACCTTTGTGCAGAGGGATGACAGTAGCTGCCATCCATTCTGCTGGGATGAAGCCAATGCACAGGCTTTGGTTGAACAGGGTGCATAGTGGTGCTGAGAGCTCTTGCCTGAGTTCATGTAGGGCACAGCCAGGGATGTTGTCAGGTCCCATGGAGGCTATATTTTCTGCCTTTGAGAGGGTATTAATAACCTTCTCCCTGGTGATGAGGGGGGGCAGGTGCTGGGGGTGCTCTGGTTTACTGATGGGGGGACAGGGGGTTGAAGTTTTCACTGACCTTGTCTTCCAGCAGGTTGGCTATATCTATGGTGTTTGTGTATGTAGTATTCTTGACCACCATTTCAGAGCAGATTTGGTAGTTACTTTTGAGAGTGCAGATGTATGTGAAGAAGGTCTTGTGATTGTCCTTAGTGGATGTGGCCAATTTGGACTTGAAGATAGCCTTACAAAATTTCACCAGTGACCTTATTTGCTTGTTCAAAGGAGAGGTTGCTTCCAACTTGGCACCTGCTCCTTCTCGGTTCTGGACAGCAATCTTTTCCTTTTATTATAGAGTTTGTTTACTGCTGCTGTCCACCTGACAGGTTTACTCTTCCTTGAGGAAGATGATTTGGTCCTTCAGGTATTGCTGAGTCCATGCAGCTATATAGGTGCACATATAGTTTTTTGGTGTAGACATGGACATTAGTGATTGATTTAACTGAAGGGACAGTGGCTGTGAAGCTGCTTATACCTGCTCTCAGGAGATTGCAGTCAGCTTTAGAAAAGTTTTTTTGTTTGACTCTGGCTAGGGTGGGGGTCAGGGGAGACGGTGACTTTGAAAGTCATTGCTTTATGGTTGGATCTTACCAAGGAGGATGACGCTGTAGCAGTGCTACAGTGGCTACTCATGTTGGTTAGTACCATCTCCAAGATATTTTCATCTCTTGTGGGGGTGTTGACCAGCTGATCCAATGCAATGGCACTGACAAACTCAAGGAATCTCTAGGCATTGGTGTTTGAGCTAGACTAGGTCTTCCACTCTATGTTTGGGTAGTTAAAGTCACCCAGCATCAGGGTAGAGGGTTGGATCTTGATGGATTCAAATAAGTCCAGATAGGTGGAGTGGGCCTCCTGAGTCATGGTTGAGATCTGTAGCTAGCTATGATTTGAATAGGTGTTTTGTCAGTAGTTAACTGCACCTGGACTGTCTCCTGTGTGACATACTGTTTGACCAGCCTGCAGGTGTGTATGTCTTTGATAAATATTGAAACTTCACCTCCTTTGACTTTGTAGCCCTCTGTTTGGGGTCTGAAAGTATGGTAGGACAAGTAACCTGGCAAGGCCTGGGTGCTCTCTGCAGCTTTAAAGCAGGTTTCAGTGACTGCACAAATGTCAGCATCTTCCAGGGTGAGGAATGCTTGGAATGAGTGCAGTTTCATGTTAAGACTCCTAGCATTTAGCAGCATGACCTTTAAATTTTGTTGAGAAGAACATTCACATTGGTTAATTTTGTCCTCATGACTTTGCCTAAAAAGGCACTATGGGGGAGGCAAGAGCTTTTCCCAGAAGCCTGAAGCCCAGGGGAGACAGATGAAGGCCATCTCTGACAAAGCATCATGGTCTGTCAATCATGTCCTCCAGGCTGTCAGGTACTGGATCCATTTGGAATGACACCAGAAACTAAGCCAGTTGTTAAAGTGAATCATTTTCCGTTTGTACTGAGGCATCATTCTGGGTGATGGTAGGATGCTGCTTAAGGCTAGGGACATACCTGCCTGGGACACATTCAGTGAGCTCAGTCATGTCTCTCTTCATAAAGTGCAAAGAGGTACATCTCAAGTCATTCACACCAACATGGGCTATGACAGAGTCATAACAGTTCCTGATGCTGAGAGACTTGAGTGTGTGAGTGATATCTGCGTGTTTAGTTTCTGCCATGGGGATAGGATAGGATGGTAGTACAAGAGGATACAAAATTTGATGTATTTGATGGTTAATCAGAATAACAGGGGAGTAAAGAGAAAATAACCAAAGTCATAGAATATTTATGTGGAAAGTGGATACAAATAGGTATCACATCAGTGTCATTATTAAAGCACGCACCTTTGTTACTTTTTTCCTAGTAGTGTTTATTAGTTTGATAACGGGAGTGCAATAAGCATAAGGAATTATGTTAACTTAAAAGTTATCCTTTGCATATAATTTATTGAACATTTTTCTTGAGTTTAGTTTTTTCCTAGCTATTGTAAATTCAAATATCTAGTACTGCACAGTGAATAACATGTATTTTTATGAGACAGTAGCAGGACTGGCCTTAAGTTAGGTGGAGTCATAATTCAGTACCTCTCAAGCTGTTCATAGGTTCATAGGTTTATACTAGGCTATCTGCCCTAAGGCATTTATAAGCCTAGCCCAAAGTTTTGTGGCTTACGCCACCCCTTATATAAAAAAATACTGTGCCCATTAGTTTGTTGTGCCTCTGTCCAGCAGTGACACAGAGATGATTCCCGGGGTAAACCTACGATCTCCCATCCACAGGTCAAGATTTCTCTTTAACAGAGCCAGCGAGGTGCTCTGCCTCACATGGACCGGGATTTTATTCCACAGCATAGGGAGTCTCTGAGTTATAAATCTATCCATCCAGCACATCCTATTTATATCCATGCTAAGGTTTAAGTCGCTTGCTCTAGTGGTTTTGGTGGATTTGGATTTTTTGAGGTGGAGCATGTCCATTAATTCCGGGTTGGACATGGCCTTGTATGTCAGGCACATGTCACCTCTGAGCAGACGGTATGCGACTGAATAGAGCTGGAGTTTCTTCAATCTGGCAGCATATGACAGATTTTGGAGTCCTTTTATCCTTTTGGTGAGGAACTTTTGGGGTCTCTCCAATTGCTGCAGATGTCGGGTGAGATGCATCCCGAATGGGGCATTGTACTCAATCATTGATCTGATAAGTGAAGAGTACAGGGGAACAATGACCTCACTAGATCTGGATGTGAATCCCTTCATGATCAGGTGGGCAATGTAGAAGGTCTTTCTAACCACTTTAGCAATGTGAGTGTCAAAAGAAAGGCTACTGTCAACCTGGGTCCCCAGGTCCCTGATAACCTCTTCTGTGCTTAGAGGATTGCCACCTATATGGTAGCTTGGGGTTACCTTGTTTTTCCCGAAGGGTATGACTATACATTTTTTGGCGTTTAACTTCAGGCCATGGCTCTGGCACCAGCTATCTGTTTCCGTGAGTCCCTTCTGAAGGATATCCGTGTCCGATTCACGTTCCACTATGGCGCCCAGTTTGCAGTCGTCTGCAAACTTTGTCAGCCAAAGTCCTCCCATGTTGGCCTGTACTTCTGAGAAGTAGATGCCAAACAATAGGGGGCCAAGGACCGAGCCCTGTGGGACACCACTTGTGACCGGCTTGGAGTCTGACATAGCGCCAGCAACTCTAACCCTGTGGGTTCTGTTCTTAAGCCAGTTTGCAACCCATCTTGTGACATATGGGTTTACATTTAAGCTGGTAAGTTTTTCTACAATACCCAAGTGGGGTATTGTGTCGAAAGCCTTTGCAAGGTCAAGGTAGGCTGTATGGACTGCCTTTCGCTCATCAATGGCCTTGGTGACTGTTTCGAAGTCGACCAAGTTCAAAAGGCATGATCTGCCCTTGACGAAGCCAAACTGGGTCAGGTCCAATGTCTGCAAGTCCCCTATATCTTTGCTTATGAGCTCCATTATGATCCTCTCCATAGCTTTGCAGACTAGACTTGTTAAGCTTATGGGGCGGTAATTACCAGGGTCCGTAGAGGCACTGCCTTTGTGGAGTGGGACCACAGTTGCCGTACGCCACTCCTTGGGCACGTATCCCGTGGTAAGGCTGAGATTAAACAGCTGCCTTATGTGCGGGTTTAATTCCTCATTTAGCTCGTGTAGCACACAGCCAGGGACACCATCCAGTCCCATTGATGCTGTGTTTTTAGCTTTAGAGAGAGCAGCTTTCACCTGTGCATTTCAGATGTCTGGGAGGCTACACTCCGCTAGGATAGTTATCTCTCCTTTAGGGGGGGAGAGGGGGGTGAAGTTTGCACTGAACCTGTCTGCCAGTATGTTGGCAATGTCTGTGGGTTCAGTGATTTTTGTATCATTTTGGACTAATTCTGAGCATATCTGGGAGTTTCCACCCAGGTTCCAAACATAGCTGAAAAAGGCCTTATGATTGTCCTTTGAATCCATGGCAATTTTTCTCTCAAAATTGGCCTTAGTTGATTTTATGAGTGCTCATATTTTTTACTAATAATGATCAGGGGTGACTTCCCTTTTATGGATTTTGTTCTATCATGTAATAGCTTTCTCCTCTTATTGTAAAGTTTGTTAATGGCTGGGGTCCACCAGACTGGACGTTTGCCCTTTGTGGAAAGAGTCTTGGTTTTATTTGGGATTGCCTGATCCATGCAGTCCTGGAGGTGTTCATAGAAGGCATTTGTAAGGGCTTCCGCAGCTTGGGTTGTGGTTTCCACTGGCTCAGGGGCCTTGAAGGATACCACACCAGTCTTGAGTAGTGTGAAGTTTGCTTTAGAGAAGTTCTTCACTGTGTTTTTTTTTTTTTGTATGGGGAGGGGGCGGGATGTGGATTTCCAGTGAGATTAGTTTATGATCAGATCTCACCAATGAGGGATATACTTCAGGTGTGGAGCATTTTGTCCCCATGTTTGTGATAATGAGATCTAGTTTATTTTCTCCTCTCATGGGAACAGTGACTAGCTGTTCCATGGCATTTGAATTTATGAACTCTAGGAACCGTTGGGCTAGAAAGTTAGGGCTTGAGTAATGTTCCCAGTCTATATTCAGGTAGTTGAAGTCACCCAATATGATGGTGTTTGGAGATACATTTATACCCTCCAGTGTCTTCAGGAAGGCTGTGTGGGGTTCCTGAGTTTGAGAGGGTGGCCTGTAGCATGCTACAATTTGTAGAGCAGTTTTGCCTATGGTTAATTGCACCTGGATGGTTTCGAAGCTTATGCGTTGCCAACAACCTGGAGGTGTGGGTATCCTTTATGAATATGGATACACCCCCTCCTTTTGTGGTGTGGTCCGGGTTTTGGGGCCGGAACGTATGATATGAGGTAAAACCTAATCGTGCTGGGGTGCTCTCAGGAGCCTTGAACCAGGTTTCAGTTACAGCACAGACATCGATGTTCTCCATACTGAGAAGGGCCTCGAGTGCGTGCATTTTGAGATTTAGACTTCTGGCATTGAGCAGCATTACCCTCAGTTTCTTCCCATTTTTGTTTTCTAGGGTGGTAGGTTTAGAATTTGAGCCTTGCCTAAAAAAGGCACTATGGGGGTGGCAAGAGCCTTAGCCAATATCCGGAATCCCAGGGGTGACAGGTGCAAGCTGTCCCTTAAGCAGCGTGGCTTGTCAAGCATGTCATCCCAGGCAGACAGACACTGGATCCCCTTTGAATGACACCAGACATTAAGCCAATTGTTAAAGCTGATCATCTTGTCTCTATATTGTGGCATCATTCTTGGTGAAGGAAGGATACTGCTCAGGGTCAGGGTCATACCTGCCTGGGCTACATAATCAGAGAGCTCCTCTATGTCTCTTTTCATGTAGTCCAGGGAGGTACGTCTCAGGTCGTTCACACCAGCATGGACAATGACTATGTCATATTTGTACTTGCCATGGAGTGACCCGAGTGCTTGTGTTATGTATAGATCTATAATAGAGCCTGTTAGCCCAAGGCTTCTTTACAAAGCCAAAATTAATGTGGAACAAGGGCCTAAAATAGGGACAAATTTTAAATATTGTTCTTATAATCTTAGAAAGTTGCTAGAATAAAAGGTTTTCTGTTACCATATATTTTCTGAAGCATATAACATCTGAAATTCAATTTTATTTATTTATTTTATTTATTTGACATTTGTTGACCATGTTGGTCCATCTGGGACAAGGCCCTTTTTCAGTGGAGACCTGGGGAGAAAAGCTGTACGGTTAAAACATAAACAAGTTCATATAGTATAATACATATAACGTCTGAGTGAGTACACACAATTCATAATTCTGCCTAGAGGGTATATACAATGTTTGCTAACTACATATATTGTAGCAGGTAATAAGGAAAAATGCAGTGTAAATAAAAAAATACAGAAATTATATATAGGCGGTGAGAAGAGGTTAAAGTGTAGAAATGAGTTTCATTCTACTGCTGAAAATTTTAACATCAGTACAAATCAAAGTGTAGGGGTTGATTGTTGGGAAAGGTTTGGCAGTGTTGAAGGGTGAGAGAGTTAGGATGGAGGTTGAGTTGGATACCTGTAGGAGAAATGAAATGATTGGCTGGCCTAGAGAGAGATGGGTCAGTCAGGGGGGATATTGCATAGGCATAGTTTATTTTTCCTAAAGTGATTTTTCACAGCCTTTCTGAACAGTAGTTTGGGTCTAGTGTTTTGGATGTGAAGTGGGAGTTTATTCCAGTTTTTGGCAGGGTAAAAGCTATAAAGGTTTTTTTCCTATGTTGAGCTTGGGTTTGGGTATGGACAGAATATGTTGGTCAGAGCTCCGGAGTATTCTAGCTGGGATGTAGGAAGAGATGATAGATGAAATGGCTGGGCAAAAGGTGAACTGGAATAGGATAGAATGGATTATTTGAAGTTGAGAGAGAGTAAGGTTATGGGGGGAAGTCTAACCATTTCAGTTTTTTTAGTGCTAGACAGTGATGATAGGAGTATGGTAGTTCAGTGGCAAATTTTGCAACTTTGTTATAAGTGGATTCTAGTTTAGTATATGTGAGGTCTGCAGATTGGTGATTATCTGAGAGCCGTAGAGAAGGGTTGGTAATAGGTAGGCATGTGATAGAGCTATTTTAGCTTGACTAGAGAGAACATTTTTATTTCTATAAAGAAGACCAAACTTTTGGTGGGTTTTTTAATGTTATTTAGTACATGCTGGTTGAATTTTAGCTGGTCATCTATGATGACCCTAGAAGTTTAGTGTGGCCTTCCACTAAGATAGGTGTGTTATAATGGGAGGTGATGGAAAAGTTTGGTTTCATGTGGGTCATTGTTTTAGGTACAAAGCGTAGGAGTTTGGTCTTGTTTGGATTTAAGATTAGATGGTTTTGGTTGAGCCAGTTCTCGATAGACAAGAAGGACTCCTGTGTTTTGGTATGGAGCTTGGGAAGGGTATCAGCAATGGTGATGACTATGGAGTCATCTGCATAATGCATTAGGGATGAGTGTGGGGTGGAAACAGATAACTGATTAGTAAAAATATTGAAGAGCATTGGTCCTAGTACTGACCTTTGGGGTATTCCCATCAGTATTGGGAGTTCAGGGGAGATGGCTGAGTCCCATTTGACTAACTGGAAATGGTTGCTAAGATAACTAATGAACCAGGAGATAGTGGCAGGGGATAGGTTTAATTGGGAGAGTTTATCTAAGAGTAAGGGATGGGAGATGGTGTCAAATTCCTTTGAGAGGTCAAGAAAGAGACAAGAGGCTAGTTTATTCTGGTCTCTAGCTTGTGAGATGGAGTTTATGAAGGAGATGAGAGCTGTAGAGGTGCTATGTCCAGGCCGAAAGCCATGTTGAGTGGGAGTAATTAAGTTCTCTTGTGTAAGGTGCTCCAGAATTTGTTTGTGTACACATTTTTCGAAGATCTTGGAGGGGGTGATAGAATTGTGATGGGCCTATAGTTAGATAGTTCAGTGGATTTACCTCCTTTATGGATATGAAGAGTGTAGAACTTCTTACAGATGGCTGGGACCATAGCTTCAGTGATGGATCGGTTGATGAGAATAGAGATGGGTAAGGCTAAGGAGTTAGCAGCTAGTTGCAGAAAGAGTGGAGGGAGACCATCTATTGAGGGAAAGCAAGGTTTGAGCTTAAAGAGCAGGGATTTTATGTATGAGGTGGATACAGTTTGTAAGCTGAACATAGGAGAGGAGTTAAGGTGAGTAGGAGTGGTAGTAGGTGGGGTGGAGTTGGAGTGATTAATAGTTTTGCTAATGGAGTCTATGAAGTATGAGTTAAAGTTTGTAGCAGTTTGTAGAGGAGTGAGTGTAGGGCTTGTATGGGGGGTGGATGGGTTTCCTTGATGCAGGATTTGGTTAATTGTATGCCAGAATTTCTTGGGGTTATTTAGGTGTGTTTTTTTTGTGGGGGGTTGTGTAGTAGTTTAGCCTAAACACCTTCATGCTTCCACGGGGATGTCATCTGGACCAACAGCCTTTCCATTCTTCATCCTCTTCATAGCTATCCTTACTTCCTCCTTGCTAATCCGTTACACTTCCTGATTCACTATCCCCACATAATCCAACCTTCTCTCTCTCATTCTCTCCATTCATCAGCCCCTCAAGGTACTCTTTCCATCTGCTCAACACACTCTCCTCGCTTGTGAGTACGTTTCCCTCATTATCCTTTATCACACTAACCTGCTGCACATCCTCCTAGCTCAGTCCCTCTGTCTAGCCAATCGGTACAGGTCCTTTTCTCCCTCCTTAGTGTCCAACCTTTCATACAACTCTTCATATGCCTTATCCTTATCCTTTGTCACCACTCTCATTGTCATGCACCTCATCTCCTTATACTCCTGTCTACTTTCTTCATCTCTCTGACAATCCCACTTCTTCTTCACCAACTTCTTTCTCTGTATACTCTCCTGTACTTACTCATTCCACCACCAGGTCTCTTTGTCCTTCTTCCTATGTCCAGATGTCACACCAAGCACCTCTCTAGCCATCTCCCTTACTAGCTCTGCTGTAGTTACCCAGTTATTTGGTAACTCTTTACTGCCATCCAGTGCCTGTCGTAACTCTTCCCTGAACTCCACCTCACAATCACCCTTTTTCAATTTCCACCATTTGATCCCTGGTGCTGCCACACACTCCTCTCCTCTTCTTGATTACCAACGTCATCCTACAGACCACCATTCTATGCTGCCTAACTACAGTTTCTCCTGTCACCACTTTGCAGTCTCTAATCTCCTTCAAACTGGCCCTCCTGCATAGGATATAATCCACCTGTGTGCATCTTCCTCCACTCTTGTATGTCACCCTCTGCTCCTCCCTCTTGTTAAAATAGGTATTCACAACAGCCATGTCCATCCTTTTCACAAAATCCACTACCATCTGACCTTCTGCATTCCTCTCCTTAACAACATACCTACCCATCACTTTCTCATCCCTTCTGTTCCCTTCACCAACATGCCCATTGAAATCTGCTGCAATCACCACTCTGTCACCCTTCGGTACAGTCATTACCATGTCACCCAACTGACTTCACATTTTTCTTTCTCATCCACCACACAAGCAACTTGCAGAGCATATGCACTCACAACAGTCATCATTACACCATCAGTTTCCAGCTTCATGAACGTCACTCTATCTGACACCCTTTTCACCTCCAAAAACACTCTTGGCATACTGTTCCTTCAGGATAACCTCTACCCCATTTTTCCTCCCATCCACACCATGATAGAACAATTTGAACCCACCTCCATTACACCTGGCCTTACTCCCTTTCTATTTGGTCTTTTGCATGCACAATATATCAACCTTCCTTCTCTCCATCTTATCAGCTAGCTCCGTACCTATACCAGTCATACTGCTAACATTCAAAGTTCTGACCCTCACTAGCACACTCCTAACCTTTCTCCTCTCTTCCTGCCTTCGGGCATGTCTTCCCCCTCTTCTTCTCCTTCGGCCAACAGTAGCAACTCAGTTCAGTCCTTTTATTAAATGCAGGCAGATGAACCCTCATTTAGTTAGTACCTGGTGTACAACAAATGGGCTGAAATTAAAATTATTAAAATTATTAAAATGAAAAATTGTAGCATGTTTTCAGTTGGTAAAATAAACCCTACCCTTGACATACTATAGACAATAGTTTATTACTACACAAAAGTGTAATCAGGGACCTGGGTATCTGGGTTAACATGTCTCTTTATTTCAATCATAATGTGGCAACTTTAGTCAGAAAGTCATTTTGTATAGAAAAACTAATAATCAATGGTATGTCATCGAAATCTAAAGATATCATAATTCCTTTACATTCAGCACTGATTAGACCAGTTAATGAGTATAATGCCACATTCTGGTTGTACCTCACTGGACATATCAAACAACTAGAGAAGCCCCAAAACTTCCTAAGAAGATTACAGGCTTAAAGGCTCTGAACTATCAAGAGAGGTCACACATCATAGACACCAGAGTTGTAATCACATTCTGAAGGAGACAGAAAGAGAGCCATTTCAAACTAAACAACATGGGTCCTTTGGGTTAACATACTAGTCTTAAAATGAGGCATTGAAATCCACAGGTGACCAGAATGTGAATGTAGTGGCAGAATCTATAGAGTTCGACCAGTAGCATATGATAGCCCTTCCACAGCTGCAGTTCCCTTAAACTAACATTCTGGGTTTTTTTTCTGTATTTATTCCAACTATATTCCATACTCATTGTTCTGTTATAATCCAACACTGCCTCTGGTAAAATGTTCATTTGTCCCGTATACATGTCAGTGAGATTATCTCTGACTGTAAAGAAGACAGCCTTAGATTACCATTACATAGTTTTACAAACTTTGGTCATTACTTCTCCATTTATTTGCTGTAAGATGCCTTAAAGTGCAGTCAGAGTATGCTGTAAAAAGATATGATTCCAATTACATAAAATGCCTACAGATCACATTGTCTAATCTTGGGTAGTCTGCAATGTTGTGTAGCAGTGATTACAGACTGGACTTTGCGCTACAATGCAGTGCTCTGTACACAAGTGGTGTGATTCATGAGATTCTCCATAGTCAGGGGTGTGGTTCATCGGGTTCTCCCTACTCAGGGGTGTGGTTCCTCAGATTCTCCATGCTTAGGAGTTTCTCTCTTCAGATGATCCATACTCAGGCATTCTGGCTCATCACTTTTTCCATAGTCAAAAGTCTAGCTTATCAGACAGTCCATATTCTTGCATTATGGATCATCTGATGCACCATGTTCAGGGGTGTGGTTCATCAGATTCTCCATGCTTAGGGACAGCTCGTTAAATGGTCCATATTTGCTGTGTAAGGTTCATCAAGCAGTTCGTAATAGTCTACCCTCTTATTAGAAAGGATTCATAATTCTACCCTTTTATAATACTGTCTAACATGCCAGTGAAAAACATGCAACCTTCTTGATGAGGAATTCCGTGCAGGCTTTGTTCAAGCTAGTACATATGCATTTCTGAAAGGAAGAGAATTCCACCACTCAGAACCTGGAAATTAGAAAGCCTTAAAAGACCAATGGCATAAGTAAAATGGGAATAGAGGTGTCCTTCCATTTCACTGTTGCAGTATTCATTACATTAGGGATCCCCTGCCAAAGGTGGCCTGATTCTCGGCCGGTATACCAAAGCCTTAGGTTGCTTTAAGGTATGCCGCACATCACGAATATGCTCCTTGTGTATTGGAGGGCATAAAGGTGACATCCATACATACCATCCTCAGGACTTTTTTGCCGCCAGTCCAAATGCCATCTCTTGATTGTCCGTCTGAATGCCCATTCCATTTCTGGTTCACCAAGTCATTGCAGATAAGTGCCCCATTGGGGTCCTTTTTTACTTATCTTTCTTTTTGTTGATTGTGGCAGTTCATGTCATCCAGGAAGGGTAAATGTCAGTATGGGAGACAGATTTCCCAAAAAGACTGCCATGAACAGTGCCTGTTTTGCCTTGGTGCCTCGCATGACCATACAACCTGTTCCGTCTGTCAGGCCTCTGTACCTAAAACCCTTCATAGTAGACTCTCTTCTTTGGTGCATTGTCTTGAAAACCAGCAGCTTAAGCTTCTTGCAAAGGACACAATGGAGGGAACTTCCCAATCTGAGGGACAGCTGTCAGTGAAGAAGAAGGCCAAGAAGCCTAGGCTAGAATCTTCTGCTATTCAGCTTTTGCTGGACATCTCTCCAAAGATGAGTGAATGCCTGGAGTTTCACCCGGCTTTTTCAGTGGATTCCTCTGCCACGACAGGGTTGGAGGTCGGTGGAATCAGACTTTAAGCAAATCCATGGAGGCATTGCAGATGTCTGCTTCGGATGATCAGGGGGAACCATGGCTGATTATCTCTGAGGGGTTTAGGGGTGTTCTTCAAATATTATTTAGGGGTGTTCTTCAAATATTAGTAAGAGAAGAAGTTCCTACTCCCATTATTGAATGCTATCCTGGGTCAGAGTCTTCCAAATTTCATAAGGCAGACATCCCATTGAAGAAAAAGCAAAAGGCTAATCATATTCCAGAGAGTGAATGGCAATTCTTCACTCAGGGTTTCTTTAGTGCTTTGATGGCACTGAAACCTCCTCAGGGAGTTTCTGTTCCAGCCCCATCTTGGTCCTCTACTCCCCTAAAAAGAGAACAGGATTCCTCAGAGGAGGAGCTGGATTCAGATGAGGAATCCCTTGCTTACTCTTCTCCAATTCCCTCGCCTTTGGATCATAGGAAGAAGAATCTACCAGTTCTGATACTCCATTTGAAAAGATTTCTTTTGGGGACACAATCTCCAGGATGATGCAATTCTTTAAATGAGATTGTGCTCAGGTTTCTGAAGCACATAAAAAAGTATTATGAGTTGCTGTAGATGGATTCTCCTAAACCTTCTACTGCTCCTCCTGTTTTGACTTCCAGTGTTTCTAAGGCTCAAGACTCTCAGACCCTGCTCCTAAGAAAACTGCTAGATTCTATAGGGTGCCTGAGCACTGTAAATTTATTGTACAAATGTCCTTCTGCTGGCCTCTTTGTGGTATCTGTAGCTTCTGACAAGCCCTCTCAGTTGCTTCCTTCTCCCAAGTTACTGTCCTCTGATAAAGATGGCAGGACCATGAAAAGGCTATGCAAGAAGGTTTATACTTCTGCTACTTTGGCTTTTAGGAGTGTTAATTATCAGACCCATATGTCCAGGTATTTATTGGCTCTACTACCCCAGGCCTGCCAGGTTATTTCTGATCTTCCAAACTCTGAGGGTAAAACTTCTGCCCTTTCCTTGTTAGGGACTTTCTCCCAAGTGACTTATCATTCCACCATGTGTAGTTATGATGTAACAGATGCTTCTTTTAGGGCTGCTGCTTTTGGGTCAGTAATGAGGTGGTATTCCTGGCTTCATCTTCAACCATTGCCTGATGATATGAAGGCTAAGTTGATGGATGCCCCTCTTGATAACAACTCTTGTTTGGTGAAGCTGCTGCTGATATGTTTACGTCCCTTCAGGATAAGGGCACGGCTTTACAGGAATTTGAATGTGTTTGTTTCTCCTGCGCCTAAATTTCAGAGAAATTACCCCAATAAACCAGCCTTTGTTCACAGGCAATCTATCCCTCCTCCTAAGGATATAAAGGGTGGCAAGCGTGCTCATCCTCCTAAGGCTAGTGAGATCTCTTGTTCCTAAGAAGTCTCCTTTTCCAGATAAACCAGGTGCTGTCTGACTATCCTAATCTTCCCAGCCACTTTCCTCTTTCTCTTTGCCTCTCTCTTTCTCTCTTCCTGTTTGGCTACAGATTACTTAGGATTTCTGGGTCCTGTCCATTATTTTCCAGAGGTATTTCATGATTTGAAAATTCCTTCCCCCTTTTGTGGGTATTCCTCAGCTCCCTCAGGAACAACTCTCTTTCTTTCCAGAGATGCCTTGGGACCTTTTAACTGACAATACTGTTCAAGAGGTGCCTGTGTCCCGACTCCCAAAGGGGGAGGGGGTTTTACTCTAGGAAGTTTCTAGTACCCAGAAAAGAGGTTACAATGAGACCAATTCTTGATCTGTCTTTCTCTCATCTAAACACTTTTCTGAAGGTGCCCTCCTTTCAGTTGTTGCCCCTTCAGACTTTGTTCCCTCCTTTGCTTCCTCAGGCTTATATGGTGTCTCTGGATCTCAAGGATGCTTATCTCCATATCCTGATCCAGGTCCTTTTCACAAAGTTTTTATGTTTCTCTGTTGCTTCCTGGCATTTTCAGTTGTCTGCTTTGTCCTTTGGCCTTTCTACTGCCCCAAGGGTGTTCACCAAATGCTCACTCCTGTGATTGCTTTTGCAGGCTTCAGGGGATCCAAGTTTTTCTTTACTTTGATGACCTCCTATTTCATGCATTCTCTCCAGAGATCCTGTTCCAAAATCTTCATTTTGCCATTTCCCTTCTGCAAAACCTGGGGTTCACAATAAACTTCAAAAAGTCTTTTCTGACCCCTTCTCAAGACCATGTTTTTCCTGGGGTGCAGGGTCCTGATGGTGCCTATGCTGGTATCCCTACCTCCTCCAAAGGCCTTAACACTTATTTCCTTCTTTCAAACTCTTCACTCTCTGGCTTCTATTACACCCAGGGAGTTTTGAGAGCTCTGGTATTCATGGCATCCACCATCCCAATACCTCCTCTGGCCAAACTGCACATCAGAAAGTTTCAGTGGTTTCTGAAGTCAGTTTGGGTTCAACATGTGCATCCCCTAGAATTTGTAGATGTTCTTCATGTTTCACTGTTGCAGTCATTACATTTGGGTTATCTGCCTGCAGGTAGCCCTCAGTCAACCTGAATACCAGAGTCTTGGATTCCTGCTTCGGATGCTGTCTCTTCTTCCATGACGTTAGGTCGTCATGGATATAAAACATGCAGCTGATGCCATTACATCAGTCTTTCTTGCCGAGCGGTGTCCAAAGCAGAAGCAGTTCACAAATGCCGGTCGGCCGACTCCTGAAATTTTAGGTAGGTACCCCTCTGAGAAAGGCTGTAGAGGTAGATGCAGTCCTGGTGGAATGTGATCTTATCCCCTGTGGGGTAGGTTTTCCATAGTGCTTATAGCAGAAATGAATGCAATTGGCTATCCATTTAGAAATGGTTTGCTTTGAAATGGCCTTCCCCTCTGCCCCTGTAGCAAAGCCAACTAGCAGCTGTTCAGATTTTCTGAGAGACTTAGTCCTGTCCAAATAAAATCTAAGTTGTCTGTGCATGTCCAAAGAGTGCAGAATTCATTCTCCTTTGTTTTATGGATTAGGGAAAAAAGGTAGGCAAATGAATGGACTGATTTAGGGCCACACTAGACACCACCTTGGGCATAAAGGAAGGATTGGTCTTGAGGGAAACCCTGTCTGCATGGAAGATAATGAAGGGCTCCACTGCCATGAGGGCCTGTAATTCAGACACTCTTCTTGCTGAAGTGATGGCTAGAAGGAAGGCTGTTTTCCAAGAGAGGAATTTCAACTCTGCAGTTGCAGCTGGTTCAAATGGAGGGAGAGTGAGCTTTTCCAATACAAAGTTAAGGTCCCAGGCTGGAGTAGGGGCTCGCCTCGGGGATCTTACATTTTTTGCCCCTCTAAGGAACTGCTTTAACAAGGGGTGAGAGAAGAGGGGAGGTTCAGTATTATAATGTGCTGAAATTGCAGAGGCATGAATTTTAATTGACGAGAAGGATAAGCCCTTGTGGAGCATTGCAGTTAAGTACTGAAAAATATGAGGTAAACTGGGCAATATAGTGCCCATCCCCTGGGTCTGGCTCCAGGAACAGTATCTTTTCCACTTTTCAGCATAGGATTTTCTAGTACTAGGTCTCCTTGCTTCCAGAATGACCTCTAGCACCTGCTTACTGAGAGATGCTATTGGAGAGCTCAAGGAATTATCCCGGCTGCCAGCTTCAGGGTTTGAAGCTGAGGGTGCAGAATCTGGCCCTCCTGCTGTGACAGCAGGGAAGGTGTCTAGGTAGGGGCCATGGATCCAGCTGTATCATGTTATGCAAGAGGGGGTAGCAGTGCTGGTGAGGCCAGTCTGGTGCAATAAGAATTGTCCTTGGTTTGTCCTGTTTGATCTTTAGCATAACCTTCGAGGGGAGAGGCAGAGGGGAAAAGGCATAAGCCAAGATGCTTTCCCAGGTAAAGAACAGGGCATCCACTTTCCAAGCTTGACTGTGGTGAGTCCTTGTGCAGAATTTGTCCAATTAGTAGTTCTCAGGGGAGGCAAACAGGTCTATCTCTGGAGTCCCCCATTTGTTCCTCAAGAGGTTGAATATTTTTGGTTCCAGTTTCCATTCGTGTGGGTCCATGAGATATCTGCTTAGGTCGTCTGCCAGTGAATTTAACTTGCCTGGCAGGAATTGAGCTTGCAGGTGCACTTGGTAGCTCAAGGCTCTGTTCTTCAGAGCCATGGCTAGTCTGCAGAGATGGTACGAGTGGGTTCACCTCTGCTTGTTTATGTACCACATAACTGCGGTGTTGTCTGTCTTTACCAATAATTGTCCTGGAAGTATGTGGTCCTTGAAGGCTGTCAGGGAATTCTGTACAGCTAACATTTCTTTTTGGTTGATATGCAGGTGCATCTGACTCGGGTTACATTTGCGCTGAATGCACCACCCTGCCAAGTGAGCCCCCCATGCATGGTCTGATACGTCTGCAGTCAGGGTTTGGGTGGCATGGGGCAGATTGAAAGAGAGCCCCTTGTTGAGGTGGGAGGCCTCTGCCCACCAAAGGAACTCTGTCTTTATACAAGGAATGATAGGAATCACTGATTCCAGATCCTGAGAATGTTGACACCATAGGCTTTTTAGATACGATTGAAGTTTCCTCATATGCAGTCTTGCATTTGGAATTAGTAGAATGCAAGAGGCCATGAACCCCAGAGCTTGCAGGATTTTCCTTGCAGATAGCTGGGTCTTTCTGGCCAGTAGTTTGAAGTAGGCTGTCAAATAAACTTGTTTCTCTGGCATGAGGTAAGCCATCTGGGAAGTTGTGTTCAAGCTTGCTCCCAGGAATACAATCTGTTGGCAGGGTACTAGATGAGATTTCTTTTTGTTTATGGTGTATCCCAATGAGGTTAGAAGTTTCTTTACAAATTCCAGATGTTTTAATAGCATGTCCTGGCTTTCTGCCTGAATCAGACAATTGCCCAGGTATGGGTATATTTGAATATTTCTCTGCCTGCAAAAAGCAATGGCTGGAGCTAGACACTTTGTGAATACCCTGGACACAGTAGATAAGCCAAAGGGAAGTGCAGAGAACTGATAGTGCACGGGCCTGCTCTGAAGCGTAGGGATTTCCTGCAAGATTCCCTTACTGGAATGTGCAGGTAAGCTTCCTTTAAGTCTAAGGTTGCCAACCAGGCATCTTTGCCTAGCATAGGAAGCAGCTGCTGAAGTGTTAGCATTTTGAATTTTGGGATTACCAAAAAGGTGTTTAGAATAGAGAGGTCCAGGATAGGATGCCAGGAGCTGTCTTTTCTGGGTACTAGGAAAATTCTTGAGTAAAAGCCTTGTCCCCTTTCTTCTGCTGGGACAGGCTGAATAGCCCTGATACTTGGAAGAGATAGAACCTGCTGTTGGGCCTCTGCCCACTGATTTGGGGGTAGGTCTGACCAACTGTTTGGGGTTGGTAAGGTTTGGAAGTGGAATCTGTATCCTTGGAAAACTGTATTTAAAACCCATTTGTCCTGGGTAATGAGTGCCCAGTTTTTTGCATGCAGGGCGAGCTTTCCTCCTAAGGGAGCAGGCAGTTGAACAGGGCTTGGAAGGCTTAAGGTTAAGTCATTGTGACATTTTTCCATAGGGGGGTTTCTTACTACTTCCAGCTTTGGAAGTGGGAGCCTCCCACTGCTTAGGCCTGTGTGTAGCCTGAGACTGAAGCCTAGGTGGTCTGCTGTTCCTGGGTTTGGGCTGAGAAGGCCTGGAAGAGACTGGAAAGGACCAATTCTTAGACGGCCAATGCCTACTAAATCTGTGAGGCTGTACTTGCAGGAAATCTTTAACAGTTTGCATAGATTTAGCTTTTTCCTCCATCTTTTTAAGGACTTCTTCTGCTTTGTTGCCAAACAGGTGGTCTTGGTTTAAGGGAGCATCCAGTAATTTAGCTTTAACATGATCCTGCATGTTTTGCTCCTTAAGCCAAGCATGCCTTCTAAGTACAGACCCAGTGACAGCAGCCCTGCAAGATGCTTCTAAAGAATCAAAACCACATTGCAGAGTATGTTTACCAGCTTGTTCAGCGGAATGCATTAAATCCTGTAATTCTTCATATTCAGCAGAGTCAGGAATCAACATCATTTTCTGTTTAAGTAGTCCCATAATATGCTGATACTTTAACATATGAAATTGGCAATTTAAGGCCCTAATGGCCAAAGTAGCAGAGGTATATACCTTCTTACCCCATCTGTCCAAGGCCCTGGAATCTCAATCAGAGGGGGTGGGGTTTTTGGCAGTAGTAGCCTTAATGCCTTTTGGTCCTTGGGAAATGGTCTCTGGATCGCAGTAGGATTCTTGAAGAGGAACTTGTGAGAGTCAGGTACTCTGTAATACCTGTCAGGTTTTCTGGGAGCTGGAGGTAAAGTGTCTGGGGCAGGTTAGATTTCAAAAAGGCATCATCTACAATGTCCAGAACTAGAGGGATAGCTAAAGGCCTGTTTTGAGGGAGGAGTAAGAATTCCCTAAGCCTCTTTTTGGAGTCAGAGTATTCTTGGCTTTCCCAGTGGAAATGCTCCCTAAGAGTGTGCAAGGTTTCACCAAAAGAAAAATCTTCTAGAGGGGAAGCAGAGGAAATGAAATCCTCTGCATCAGAATCCTCATAGGTAGATAAGGGCAAATCCTGGTAATCGGAAGAAACAGAAATTTCAGAATCCTGATCAGAAGAATCAAAAGGAAAATCAGTTCTAGGTCTCTTAGAGGGGGAAGGCTGGCTTCTCCTAATTAAAGTAATAAGGTCTTCAGCCATTCTAAGCATTTGTTTTTTAGGCATATGGGCCTGACCATACAGTTTGTACGTCAGTTTTCTAGGTGTAGGTCGAGTTTTAGGCCTTGATGAAGAAGATGGCGTCGGTTTGAAATGCAAGTCTGCAGGCCTGAATACACCCTCAGAAGCTGGTGCCTTATGTTTTATACCCCTGATGACCTGACGTCATGGAAGAAGAGACAGCATCCGATGCAGGAATCCAAGACTCTGGTATTCAGGCCAACTGAGGGCTACCTGCAGGCAGATAACCCAAATGTAATGACTGCAACAGTGAATACACTCGAACATTTACATTTATGGTAAGTGTACACAACTGTACTTTCCTCTTCTACCTTGTCTCAAGAAGGAGCTTCGTTGGTGGATCCAGCAGTTGTCTCTAAATTCAGGGCTTTCTTTTCACACCCCCTCTTCCTCTCAAGAGCTGTTCACAGAAGCTTCAGACATGGGATGGGGAGCAGTTTTTGGCTTTCTAAAGATGTAGAGGGTGTGGTCACCTCTTCAACAGAAAGAACGCATCACTGTCAAACACATGAGAGATCTTCTGCTGGTGCTTCAGGCTTTCCATCTTCTTTTCTCCCTGGTACCCCTCAAGGTATTTACAGACAATACTACAGTGATGTGGCATGGAAACAAATAGGGGGAAACAAAATCTTATCTTCCTTGCTGGTTGATACTCCTAATGTAGGATCTTGCTAACCAGCATCAAGTAACTCTTCAGGCAATGTACATTTCCTTCAGGTCAAAACCTTGTGGCAGATACTCTGAGTATGTCCTTAACTCAATCCCACAAATGGATGCTTCACAGGGATGTGTTTGTGGACATTGTACGCCTGTGGAGTACTCTGGTTTGGAAGTTGGATGCCCTCTCTTTTTCTTGGAAGGGGATTTTGTTTACTCTTTCCCTCCCCTTCCCCATTATAAACGTCCTGTTCAAAATTCAACAGAATGCTTCCAAAATCTTGGTGACTCCCTTTTGGCCAAGACAGCATTGGTTCCCTCTTCTTCTGCATTTAGCCAAGGGCAGTCATCACACGTTACTTCACAGGGTAGATCTATTCACACAGAACAAGGTATTTCTCATCCATCCCCACTTGTCCACTCCTCAACTGACACTGTGGATGATAGGATTTTGATTACACATTGACAGCTTTTTTCTGAGGACATGCTTAGGGTCCTGCAGGGGGACAGGAAACCTAACACTAGATGTCTGTCATATTACCTGGATCTACTTTTGGTGGATGTTCCTTTAGTTCTCTCCTATCTGTGTGAATTACTCAATGCTGGATTGGCATATTCTTCTGTTAAGGCCCACTTATCAGCTATCTTTGCTTGTCTGCCTTTATCTCCTTCTTTAGCTTAGAGATTTGAGGCTAAACAATTCCTTAAAGGCATCCTTCTTATTAGGCCTCTCAGGAAGCCTGTTCCTCCTCCCAGGATCTTAACTTTGTTTTGGAAAAATAGACTCAGGCTCCTTTAGAGCCTGCAGCTTCAGCTTCCTTGCAACATTGCTCTTGGAAGACTGAACTTCTGTTAGCCCTTACTTCTGCCAGACTAGTGTCTGAGCTTCAAGCCCTTATGGCTTGTCCTCCTTTTATGATGTTTCATAAGGACAGGGTCCTTGCTTACTAATCCTTATTTTATGCCAAAGGTGGTGAATGAGCTGTCCCTTAATCAGTCTATTCAATTGCCCACTTTTTGAGAAGGTGCTGCATACATTGGATATGCATAGACATCTCAGGTTTTATTTGGATAAGACTAAGATTATTAGGAAATCAGATCAGCTCTTTGTTTTCTTTCATCCTAGGTTCTTAGAATTAGCTGTATCCAAGCAAACTATTTCTTCTTGGGTCTCAAAAGTTATTTCTTTTTGTTATTCCTTTCATGATACAAACCTTCCTTATTCTGTTAAGGCTCATTCTACTAGAGCTGTGGCTTCTTCTGGTGCTTTTTTCAAGGATTTGGATATTAACTCTATTCTTGAAGCAGGAACCTAGACTTCTGTGCATACATTTACCAAGCACTGCAAGCTGGATGAAATCTCTAGAGCTAGAGCTGATTTTGCTAGGGTGATCCTTCATGGTTTCCTAGAGAGCTCTGCTGGTCCTTCCTTCTCCCAAGTTTCTTCCTGAGCTTTGGCACTCTCCCCAGTGTAATGAATCCTGTAACAGTGACATGGAAGGACATAGTACAATTTTGTAAAATCTTACCATAATAGTAGATTTCCTTTTCTTTACTGTTGCAGTATTCTATCCTTCCCACCTCTCCCTGGTCCATTGGTCTTCTGGATATACTGGTTACCTCTTTTTTCTTTGGACTGCATTCCTACTGGGGCTCTCAGTTCTGAGGATGGTAGGTCTGGACATCACCTTTATGCCCTATGTTATGCGAGGATCATAAGTATGATGTATGGCATACCTTAAAACAACCTAAGGCTTTGGTATACTGGACAGATGTTGGACCACCCTTGGCAGTGTCTCCATAATGTAATGAATACTGCAACAGTGAAGAGAAGAACATCTACTGTTACAGTAAGATTTTACATAACTGTACTATTTTTTTCAGCTCTGACAGATATAGTAGATGTTTGCAACTTTAGGGTGCTGTGTAGAAACCCAGAGTATATGTTAGAGCCCTGTAGAACTCACATCCCCTACACCTCAGCCATAATGTGACATGGATGGGGAACCTATGATAGCATGCCAAAGTATGTTTTCCTTTCTTTGGAGTTTATTTAAAAGTTAGACTGATGTGCTAAACTGATAGAAGTATTCCTGTTGTTGGAGCTGACCTAGCTCCTTTGCAAAAAGTCAGTGAGTTGTGTGACATGCTGCAAAATAAGGTTGGACTTTAATGACAGCTTTATTAGACTGCTCACTGAAGGTGAGGCTTCAGTCAAGGTATACCACTACTTAGATATTTAATAAGATTTATCCTTTCAGTATTACACTGTTCATTTATTCTTATGGACTAGGCATCCTTAAGGACAGCTAGTTTGTTATGTATTGAAAATATAATAATTTTCTGTTTTTAATATTCATCTTCAGACACAGATCTACTAATGACATCAGGCCTGTTTAAGTGACCAGCAGAGAAAATGAAGTCAAGACCCTCATGGGATTTCCAAAGTATCAGGTCGTCAGCATAACATCCTACATCCCATGTAATTTCATAAGGATAACTAAGGACATTTATAAAGAGTGAAACAAGGAAGGGTTCTGCTCCAGAACTCAGAGGTCTACCTTTATTCACTGAATGTATCAAGGAAAATGTCTTATCTATAATGACCCAAAAGGATCTCTCTTTGACATTTACTAACTTATTTCCAGTTTGGTAACTGGCTGAATGAGCTGTTCCAAAGACCATTTTCAGTCATGATACCAGTCCATAAGGCAAAAATACTGAGAAGTTTGCCTTGACAGTTGCTCTACAGATATACACTTGTCTGGATTGTACATTTTGAATAAGTGCAGTTGGTTATATGAGCATAAATCACAGTGAGAGCTGAAAACTTGAACATAATTCACATTAACTTGATGGAACAGAAATTACATTAATATTAATCAAATTTGCATCAAATTAACATATACTAAAATAAGAGTTGGACAGGAAATCATATTAACAAAAATGTACAAAATTAGACATGATTTATCAATACTTGCATGAACTATACATTTTATGAGCAATGTATTATATACATAATATGCAATATTGGTTAAACTTCATTCAGCAGTTCAGCACATGTTATAATGAGATACTGTATATACATTATATTACAGCGATGGTTGCACTTCATTCAGCAGTTCAGCATATGTTATAATATGATACTGTATATACATCATATTACAGCATGGGTTACACTTCATTCAGCAGTTCTGCACATGTTATAATATGATACTGTATATACATCATAATACAGCATTGGCTAAACTTCATTCAGCCATTCTACACATGTTATAATATGATACTGTATATACATCATATTACAGCTTTGGTTAAAGTTCATTCAGCAGTTCAGCACATGTTATAATATGATACTGTATATACATTATATTACAGCGTTGGTTACACTTCATTCAGCAGTTCAGCACATGTTATAATATGATACTGTATATACATCATATTACAGCACTGGTTACACTTCATTCAGCAGATCTGCACATGTTATAATAAAATACTGTATATACATTATATTACAGCATTTACACTTCATTCAGCAGTTCTGCATATGTTATGATACTGTATATACATCATATTACAGCATTGGTTACACTTCATTCAGCAGTTCTGCACATGTTATAATATGACAATGTATACACATCATATTACAGTATTGATAACACTTCATTCAGCAGTTCTGCACATATATTATAATATGATACTGTATATACATCATATTACAGAGTTGGTTACACTTCATTCACCAGTTCTGCATATGTTATAATATGATATATACATCATATTACAGCGTTGGTTACACTTCATTCAGCAGTTCAGCAGATATTATAACATGATACTGTATATACATCATATTACAGCATCGGTTACACTTCATTCAACAGTTCAGCACATATTATAATATAATATATACATCATATTACAGCATTGGTTACACTTCATTCAGCAGTTCAGCACATGTTATAATATGATACTGTATAAACATCATATTACAGCATTGGTTACACTTCATTCAGCAATTCTACATGCTATAATATGATATATACATCATATTACAGCATTGGTTACACTTCAGCAGTTCTGCACGTTCTAATATGATACTGTATATACATCATATTACAGCATTGGTTACACTTCATTCAGCAGTTCTTCATGTTATAAAATGATACATACATCATATTACAGCATTGGTTACATGTCATTCAGCAGTTCAGCACATTTTATAATATAATATATGCATCATATTGCAGCGTTGGCTACACTTCATTCAGCAGTTCTGCAATTTACAATATGATACTGTATATACATCAAATTGCAGCATTGCTTACACTTTATTCAACAGTTCTGCACATCTATTATAATATGATACTGTATATACATCATATTACAGCATTGGTTACACTTCATTCAGCAGTTCTGCACATCTATTATAATATGATACTGTATATACATCATATTACAGCATTGGTTAACCTTCATTCAGCAGTTCTGCACGTTATAATATGATATATACATCATATTACAGCACTGGTTACACTTCATTCAGCAGTTCTGCACATGTTATAATATGATACAGTATATACATCATATTACAGCATTGGTTGCACTTCATTCAGCAGTTCAGCACATGTTATAATGAGATACTGTATATACATCATATTACAACGTTGGTTACACTTCATTCAGCAGTTCAGCATATTATAATATGATATATACATCATATTACAGCGTTGGTTAAACTTCATTCAGCAGTTCAGCACATGTTATAATATGATACTGTATATACATCATATTACAGCATTGGTTACACTTCATTCAGCAGTTCTGCACATGTTATAATATGATACTGTATGTACATCATGTTACAGCATTGGTTACACTTCATTCAGCAGTTATGCACATCTTATAATATGATATATACATCATATTACATCGTTGGTTATACTTCATTCAGACATTCTGCACATGTTATAATATGATACTGTATATACATCATATTACAGCACTGGTTACACTTCATTCAGCAGTTCTGCACATGTTATAATATGATATATACATCGTATTACAGCGTTGGTTAAACTTCATTCAGCAGTTCAGCACATGTTATAATATGATACTGTATATACATCATATTACAGCATTGGTTACACTTCATTCAGCAGTTATGCACATGTTAGAATATGATACTGTATGTACATCATGTTACAGCATTTTTTACACTTCATTCAGCAGTTATGCACATCTTATAATATGATATATACATCATATTACATCGTTGGTTACACTTCATTCAGACATTCTGCACATGTTATAATATGATACTGTATATACATCATATTACAGCACTGGTTACACTTCATTCAGCAGTTCTGCACATGTTATAATATGATATATACATCGTATTACAGCGTTGGTTAAACTTCATTCAGCAGTTCAGCACATGTTATAATATGATACTGTATATACATCATATTACAGCATTGGTTACACTTCATTCAGCAGTTCTGCACATGTTATAATATGATACTGTATGTACATCATGTTACAGCATTGGTTACACTTCATTCAGCAGTTCAGCACATTATAATATGATATATACATCATATTACAGCATTGGTTACACTTCATTCAGCAGTTCTGCACATGTTATATATGATACTGTATATACATCATATTACAGCATTGGTTACTCTTCATTCAGCAGTTCTGCACGTTATAATATGATATATACATCATATTACAGCGTTGGTTAAACTTCATTCAGCAGTTCAGCACATGTTATAATATGATACTGTATATACATCATATTACAGCATTGGTTACACTTCATTCAGCAGTTCAGCACATGTTATATTATGATACTGTATATACATCATAATTACAGCATCGGTTATACTTCATTCACCAGGTCTGCACATGTTATATATGATAATGTATATACATCATATTACAGTGTTGGTTACACTTCATTCATCAGTTCTGCACATGTTATATATGATACTGTATATACATCATATTACAGCATTGGTTACACTTCATTCAGCAGTTCTGCACATGTTATAATATGATATATACATCATATTACAGCGCTGGTTAAACTTCATTCAGCAGTTCAGCACATGTTATAATATGATACTGTATATACATCATATTACAGCATTGGTTACACTTCATTCAGCAGTTCAGCACATGTTATATTATGATACTGTATATACATCATAATTACAGCATTGGTTATACTTCATTCACCAGGTCTGAACATGTTATATATGATACTGTATATACATCATATTACAGTGTTGGTTACACTTCATTCATCAGTTCTGCACATGTTATACTATGATATATACATCATATTACAGCGCTGGTTACACTTCATTCAGTAGTTCAGCACATGTTATAATATGATATATACATCATATTACAATGTTGGTTACACTTCATTCAGCAGTTCTGCACATGTTATAATATGATTACATCATATTACAGCATTGGTTACACATCATTCAGCAGTTCTACATATGTTAAAATATGATACTGTATATACATTATATTACAGCATTGGTTGCACTTCATTCAGCAGTTCTGCACATGTTATAATATGATACTGTATATACATCTTATTACAGCGTTGGTCACACTTCATTCAGCAGTTCAGCACATCTTATAGTATGATATATACATCATATTACAGAGTTGGTTACACTTCATTCAGCTGTTCTGCACATGTTATAATATGATACTGTATATACATCACATTACAGCATTGGTTACACTTCATTCAGCAGTTCTGCACATGTTATAATATGATATACACATCATATTACAGTGTTGGTTAAACTTCATTCAGGAGTTCAGCACATGTTACAATATGATACTGTTTATACATCATATTACAGCGTTGGTTACACATCATTCAGCAGTTCAGCATATATTATAATATGATACTGTATATACATCATATTACAGCTTTGCTTACACTTCATTCAGCACTTCAGCACATATACTATGATACTGTTTATACATCATATTACAGCATTTATGCTTCATTCAGCAGTTCTGCACATGTTATAATATGATAACTGCATCATATTACAGTGCTGGTTAAACTTCATTCAGCAGTTCTGCACATGTTATAGTATGATACTGTATATACATCATATTACAGTTTTGGTTACACTTCATTCAGCAGTTCAGCATGTTATATTTTGATATATACATCATATTACAGCATTGGTTACACTTCATTCAGCCGTTCTGCACGTTATAATATGATACTGTATGTACATCATATTACAGCGTTGGTTACACTTCATTCAGCAGTTCAGTACATCTTATTATATGATATATACATCATATTACAGCATTGGTTATACTTCATGCAGCAGTTCTGCCCTTGTTATGATATATTCATCATATTGCAGCGTTGGTTAAACTTCATTCAACAATTCAACACATGTTATAATATGATTCTGTATATACATCATATTACAGTGTTGGTTACACTTCATTCAGCACTTCAGCACATGTTATAAAATGATACTGTATATACGGGTCTATATCAGATCATCGAAATGGCGCATTATCAAATTCCATAACGTTGATCTGCAAAATCCGAACCCTAACAATATCGACACCTCAAAACAGAGAATTTTTTTCCAAGGGAAAAAATTCACTGTTCCGAGAAACATACACACACCACAAGCACACAAAAGCAGCAATCCACAGACATACATTTGAAAGTTACATCTAACCCTACACTACACTGCACATACACTACTATCTGTCCACTTACCTTAACCCAGACCCTAACCCTATGGTCCATCACTATCGCACACTCACCTCACCCATGCCCTAACCCTAGCTCACTTAACCCACCCCTAACCCCAAATTCTCACTTTTGCACACTCACCTCACCCGCACCCTAACCCTAACTCACTTAATCCTCCCCTAACTCCAAATTCTCACTATCATGCACTAACCCATGCCCTAACCCAAACTCACTTAACCCACCCCTAACCCCAAATTCTGTCACAATCGCGCACTTACCTGACCCGCATCCTAACCCAAATGTCTGCACAATCACACACTTACCTTAACCCAACCCGTAACTTTCCACTGCATTGCTGAAAAGGGGGAGCCACAACAATGGTCAACCAAATTCGGTTTTGTGCAGCTTCACTGTTTTCAGCGTGGTTCTCCTATTCAATTCTTGGCTGGAGAGCCTTCAGTGTGGAGTCTGCATGTCCTCCCCATGGTTGAGTGACGTTAAAGACATGCAGATATGTGCATGCGTGAATGAGTGTGCCTTCTTTGAAGGTTGGGTGTCGGGCTGGCAATTCAGCACTGTAAAAATCCACTGCCAACCATTAGTGGACCGGAGTTCCACTGTGGCGGCCCCTAACCGGGAAAAGCCAAAAGACTTTCAGTTCTGTTGTGAAGTCTTCTTTGAAATGTTTTTTTTTTCTCTTTCTTCAGTAAGTTTTGGTGAGAAACATTACTTCTTCCTCATCTGTTGAAGCCACAGAGCTTTGCTCTTACTGATGTACATAAGCACTGGGAAGTTGGTTAGTTTGCTTGAGTGAAATGAATTCCCATAATACAAGGTTTTCAACTGTTGGTTTTGTTTTTAGCATGCCACATGTTTCTTCATATTTTGGGGGGAAATATGATTGGTAAACTGCAACAGACAGTACTCTACTTACTATATCTTTCATCTTACTTTAGCTAATTTGCTATCTGTTTATCAATGTTAAGAGCTAGTATTTAGAAAAGTTGAACAGCATTCAAAAGATGAGTAACCATGTTGGAACTAGACCACACTTCTCAACCATTACAAATTCCTCAGCATTTACTTGCTTTCTGGTCAAAATAATGGGGTGCCATGAATTCCCAAGTGGCCCCATTAATTCCTGTATTTTTTTTTAATTTTTTTGAGTTGTTGCTGATGTCATTGCATGCATGGTGTGCATGATGACTTCAGTTTCATGATGAGACTGACAGCCATAGGGCTCTTCAGACTGCGTCTGTTAATTTTTACCTTTTTTTTTTTTTTTTTTTTTTTTAAAGTATGTACATTCAGTCATACTGTACACATTAACGTTCGCAGCAGCAGGCTTATAGGCAGCCCCACAACAGTACATATTGAGCGGAGCAGAGGTCAGGAGCTGTAAAAGGTGTAAAGCTGTTTTTTATATTTAATTAGTAAAGTTAAGTCAAACTATTTACTTCTGCCAGTGTGTCAGTGAAGCCAAGAAAGAGCAAGGCAAGTGCTGCAAAGGGCAAGACAGTTCTAGACAAGTTGCATGTACTTCAGAGCTGGAGTCCACTCCCGAGTCTTGGATCGGTCGGCCCAGCATCTGCTTCTACTCCAAGATGGAATCCCAGACCCTGACCCCAGAGAGATCCAGACCCAGGATCAAGACACTCGGAATGAGAAAATTTCTCTCTGGCAGCTCAACCTCCAGTTTCTCCTACTCCATATAAAAATACAAAATAAAAATAGAAAATGGCTAACGGAAACACATATGACTAGTAGTCCTAGATTGGGAGGGACATGTTTCCAGGATTATATTTTTACTACATTCAACCCTGCTGTGCCTGAATAGGACTTTGTACCCCCTTCCCCATGGATTTCACATTCCTCTAGTTTCAGCATGTACAGTACTTACAAAAATAAATCAGACATTTCTCATTAAGAAGTTTCTTTTGGCAGAATCCAAGGTATTGTTTACACAACAGGACACATTTTTACATTTCAGTGTGTAAGATACATTTTTTTGTTGGTATCACATTATTTACTACATATTCATCAGTTGTGGAACATCTTGTACCTGTACCTCTTAATTTACTGAGAAAAACAAAATAATATCCTTGTCACAGTATAGCTGTGATGCCATATGTGACTGGATGAAAAATCATTAGCAATCCAGAAATTTTAATTTCAAGACAATATGTGGCTGTTACAGTTATTAGAAATAAAGTTTCCTACAGCAGAACATCCTGACAGGACTACTGACTTACTCCTGTCAGAAAAAAAAATACTGGAAGATGTCCTTTTCTGGTCTTTATTCTGTGGGATAGTGTTAAAAGCACCCAACCTGTATTACATTTGATCTTTATTTTTGTTTTGGGGAGCTGCTGGTTAAACAATTTGTTTTTTAGTATTATATAACTCTTGTTCTACCTTCAGCCTTTTTGCACATGCATTTTTAGAATAATGTTTACTTCTAGCAAAGTGTATTTTTATTACTATTGTTTTACAAATATGTCTATTTTAGAATCAAACAAGAATTTGGGGGGAATTCAATAAAGCCATTTTCCTTGTAGGCAGAGAGGCATGGATCTAACATGGAATTGGTAGCCATGCAATCCAGTAAACAAAGCAGAGGGGCGTGCACAAACATGCAGGCACAGAAGTGTCTGTGGCATGTAAATCACCTCATAAGCAGGTGAAATACATGCAAATGAGGGTGTTTTGTGATCCAGGAAGCAGCTAGGTATCCGTGCAGAACCCGTGCTGGTGTCAGAAGTGTACACAGAAAATAACCATGTACAGAAATGTAAACATTGAACAGAGGCTGTAAAAGCCCATTTAGAAGGTCATGGTAGGCACAGATATGTGCAAAACTATGCCATGTGAGTCCAAAAAACTAATGAAAAATAGTATAAAATAATATTTTAATACCTATATTACATTTGCGCTGCACACAGCAACACACAAACATGCAATTATGCAAAAAAAATTAAAATGTTTAAAAACTGAAAATAAGACGTATATGTGAATAATGCATTATAGCGCCCTGCATGCAGTATGTACAATGGCAGATGTCAGTGGTTGCTAAGGAGGCAGGCCCTGAAATAGTGAAGTATCCAGGTTATGTGCAAGGATCTGTATGCAAATGAGCTGGGGTTACTGAATAGCAAAAATGGACGACTGTTTCTGCACATAAAACCCATGTAGCCCCAGAACCATGTTGGTGTCAGAAGAACATGTAGATGACATAAAAAGGGTGTGTGTCACTATAAGTATAAGTGGACTGGAGCTGAAAGGCACTTGTTTGTGTGCAGCTCAGCTCACCTAAGCAGGGGGTGTGTCTAGTGCTGCTAAGCTTTGTTTAGCTGCGGGGCACATGTTTTAGTTGGTTTCAGCACTGCATTATGTGCAGAGTGGGGCATTTAAACACTGCATTGCGCTATGTTTGCATGGTGCACTGCAAAAAAGGTTGAGCAGACTTCTGAGCAGTGTTTATAATCCTAAATGACTGGCATGCGCACCCTGGAATGAACTGATCCCATCTAACCCACAATCACATATAGCCAATCCAATCATACATCATAGTCAGCCAATCAACTATAGCAACACTCCACACAAACTGAATCTAACTATACACCATAGGTGGAACATGACCGATATTAGGTCACACAGGAATGCACTGCTGCACAGACTTGGGAATTTTAAATGAATTGTATTCATACACCCTAATGTATCTGCTGCATCTGTATGTGCTAAAGGTTGAGGTCAGTGCTGATGCTGGTGCTGACAATTGCGAGGCTGTTGTTGGACTGAGAAGGTTTCCATGTGTGCTGTAATGGGAAGAGGCTACATGCCTGAAGATGACAAAGAGTGCCACTGAGAAGGAGAAGAATGTTCAGGCTGGAGCCTCAGCTCAGTCCAGACCGCATACCCATCGTGCTACAAACACTTGTACGTGAACCTCACCATACTACAAGAACTACCCCTCAAAGACCAACAAAGGAAAAATGGGGCTGTATACAGGCATCTGCATCCATTTCATACTAGGCATTCAAGCTTTAATCTGGCTTCATGCAGGCAGCACAGCCAGTAGGCACCCACAACTGACCCCAAGACTTGTAACAGACCAAACATCTGCCACACACACACACCACACACCCACACTCACCCATAGACTGCACTCATGTACACACACATAAAGTACTGTGGTGCATCACCTGAGTACACACTCACCAAGTACTGGGTGTGTGTACACTCTATCAACTACACTGTTACCACAAGCCTTATCAGGGCATACACTCTACAGTGTGTGAGCTGGAAGCCTTACATCATTACCCACATAGACTGTATGCAATGCCCACCTATGTTAACAGTGTGTTGTTTGCCAGGGGACTATTCATAATGTCTGTGGGATGCTGGTTGATGTATGCTATGCACTGGTGATGAGAGATGCACATCAAATGCATGCACACTTACAAGGATGCCCATATGACACCACATGGAACAATGAACAACATACCCACATGCTGTTGCAGCTAATATCTCACAGCATGCCACATCGAGGAGAATATTCACAGTGCCTGCCAGCCCACATAGAGCATCCAGATAAGTGCCATAGTAGCTCACACATATCTACATATATCTCATGACCAGCAATACACATCAACTATGATGATCACCTCATGGTATTATTACCATACCTCATGTGGGAGAATTTGAGATTGGAGAACAGTGAATTTGAACAGTGGGATAGTTGTCCTGCGGGTCTCGCGATCTCAGAGTTGGAGTGTATGTGTGCAGATGGAGGTTATGTGAGGGCCGAGTTCACAATAGTTCAGAGTTCTTATATATATCAGTTATGTTGAGCATCAAGTCATATGATATGTCCAATTTGTTGATGACGGTCATCTGATATCTGGAAACTACTGGCAGATCCCACAAAATCATATGACACAGGCCCATCCGGGAGTGCAAGGTCACCACACCCACAGAGGAGGAATGGAGGAGCACAGGGGACGTGGTCCCTGTACCCACCTGGCGTGAGTGGGCTCGATGTAGGTGCAGAAGCAGCAATCTGGCCTTATAGCACATGCAAAACTTAGCACTTGTACTCTAAAACTTACAAAGCACATACACTACACAAAGCTTTGTTAACACATTGGATCAACCTGTTTGTACCCACCATGTACCTTGTGGTGTGTGTACTGGCAGGCAGCAGACAGAGTCCCAGCAGCCCTGTACACTATCTCAGCTGCAGGTCAGTGGCTAGTATGAGTCATTGATCTTTGCTGTATAGAGTACTACCATATAGATACATATGGACCTACCTGCTGCATGTATGCAAGGGAATACAGTGGGCTACTGGGCTACTTGTAGAGAACTAAGATATATGGGGAACAGGTCAGGTATGTCCAATGACAGAGAGGCCATCCAGCCATAATATGCAGCAGCGATGCACTAACAATGCAAGGGACCCAAAATGTGAAACCATAAGACAAGGAAATGACTGACAATGGTAGTGTAATGATGACTGTCCCCAACACAGTCATGTTCCACTGCAAACTCAGTTGCAGTAAGTTTTGTATAGCAGTATCAGCAAGCCACACAACAAACAGCACAGCAAACAAAAGTAGTATGCAACAGTCATCCACATGTGTTGTTATATGTCTGTTGATAGTGTCAGGACTTAAACTTCTCACTTCTGTGGCTGGTTGGTGGGCTAGTGTGCTAAGTACATTAGCATGGTTGTTGATGTCATGGTTCAAAAGCTGGCTGCACCTATAATTTTGAGATGAGATACTGCATGGTAGATAGGAGTGAGTACCAAAAAATGAAACTGAAAAAACAGACTCAAAGAAGAAAGAGAGCCAGAGAGAATAGAGGGACAGGCGGGCAGAATATACACATTACACATGCACTGAGTCAAGTGGCTAGGTGCTAGTAGTATAGTAGTGAAAGTCAAAGTAGTAGCAGCAGATACACACAGGGGTGTTGTAATGCTGTTAGTAAAGTAATGCTGTTAGTAAGTCAGTGGGCACCAAAACAAACACAACACAACTGAGGAGAAGAGCAGACATATATATAGCAGTAGTATGGACATCATCCTGTGAAACATGTACAGTCAGAGGTGAGAGGTCTGTAACCCTATGTGAAGTGGTACAGCATGTACCCCAGTCACAGCATGCCTGCAACTACTTAGAGCAGGAAATATGGACAAAGCCATGAATGGCAGTGGGACAAAGGGCCCGCATATAAGGAGAAGGATCAACTAGTGGCCACACAAATGTAGACAGTGCAAAGAATAACAGGTCATCCACTAGCATGGGTTCCCTGCTGTGGATGGAGTCAGTAAATCAACTGTCTCTCATCAGTTCTTAACATCAGTCTATAATGATTTAGTACTGATGTACTAGAAAATCACAATGCTATGTAAAATGTACCAGACATATGATGCAAAACACTGTACAGTCAATTACAATCTATACACACCCTAGGTATGACTCAGATATTATGTGCAGCACACAGCCAGTGAATCCCTTGAACATAATACCAGGAAGGTGCTAAACTGTTGAATCTGGTGCAGCAGCCAATTGGTTGTACCATACCAAATCTTGGACTGGAGTACAGTAAGTCTGGCCTGGAGTCACCTTGTAAGTACTGATGGTCACATTGGGCATGCACCTGCACTTAGCTAATTTCAGCCCATGTCTGATGGCTCATATGCCTAAAGAACTGAGATGTGAATATATCACTGTGCATACAGACAGGTATGTGTATGTATCTGTCTCTCCCTATCCCCCTCAGACATGATTACCCTTTTCTATCAGTATGTGGCATATATATATATATATATATATATATATATATATATATAAATATTTATATATATATAGGTATAACACACACACACACACACACACACACACATATATATATATATATATATATATATATATATATATATATATATATATATACATATATATATTTAGCCACATAAAGGTGTAGAGTGGTGTAGTGCTGCAGCCATTTGTACACCAAATGTAACCAGTGGCACGTGCACGTAGTACTGTAAGCTGTAATGTGTGCTAGGTGGTAGGCAGGGGTTCTAATATCACATCACCCACCATGTGTGTGTGTGTGTGTGTGTGTGTGTGTGTGTGTGTGTGTGTGTGTGTGTGTGTGTGTGTGTGTGTGTGTGTGTATGTACATATTTTCCATACAGCAGTATAGACATCCATATCATACCTATGTCTGTGCAATGGTCAATCATTTTATGGCCCTCTGACTAGCATCCTCCACAACAGTGGCCTCCATGTCAACAGCTGCTGATGTCATTCACCTTAACAGCACTGGCAGACACTCTCAAAACGCATAGCTCCATGGCACATGCAATAAGTACATAGCACTGTAGTATGTACCACTCGATAGGTAAGGTTTTAATCTCATAAAGGGCAAGTGTGTATGTGTGTGTGTGTGTGTGTGTGTGTGTGTGTGTGTGTGTGTGTGTGTGAGTAAATATACCCCTGTGCAGCAGTGTGTCTGTCTTGCCTATTCATGCACAATGGTTAGACATTTTAAGGCCCTGTGAGTAGCTGCTGGTGCTAAATAGCCCATGTCTGTATATGCATAAATGCTATCTGCCACCACCTACATTTATAGGTATGGAATATCCAGGTGACGCGTAGCAAAGGTAGGATGCATTGTCACAGGGTATGCATGTGCAGGGGCAAAGGGGAGGAAGTAGGATGTCAACCCATGGGACAGATTCCCCCTAATAACCCCATCTGTGCTTCACTATGGCCACCATCATCATCAAAGTCTGACGAGAGACTGACATCAGGTTTTGATGGGGAGAAACTCCAACCCCCATGGTCACCTGTGAGGAGGAAGACAAAAATAAGTACACTGCTACCTGCACTATTATGTATGGTGATACACACACACACACACACACACACACACACACACACACACACACACACACACATGTACACACACACAAAGGTGAGCTGCCACAACTGCAGTACACATGCCACATCTTATTTCTGATCCCATGCACAACATACAAGCAGACTGCAACACACAGACACAAGACAGGCCAAGTAAGCCACATGCACTGCAGCTATGTATGGTTAATGTTGCCACTACTATACACCTGTGAGATTAAAGATACGTTGGTGTATGTGATAGACCTACACTTAAAACACAGTGCAATTGTCTTCAGCATACTATTGCTCCCTGCACTGCAGACTGCATGGACCTTCACAAAATTAAGTGCAAATATGTTCCAGATCCTACACATACACTACTGTGATTACAGATACAATGCACTGCAGTTAACCCCTCCGAGACTGAACATTCAAGTAGTGTACTCTGGTTAAGCATATCAGCTGTGTATACAGCAAAATGGCAGCCCTTAACATTGTTTGGGTATATATGAGCCATACAAAATCATTATCACACTCACCAGGTACAGGATGTTGGACTCCAACCACATCTGACATATCTATGGAAAGGTAAGGGAGAGGTATTGTCAGCAATAACAAATGTGGCATTGCTACAGATTAATATGTGTGTATAGCAACATGTACAGTAGGTACTGTGATACTGCCTACATTGCTGACATTCTGAGTATGTGTGCACAGATGTGTGTTACAACCCCCCCCCAATGCAGATTGACCTGACATCCATCTACTACTATGCAGAGACTGCCACAATGACTGATACAGTAGTACAGTGATGCACACAAGAAGCTTACCTAGACACTCCTCTGCTGTGGAGGCTGTGGCACCCACCTCCATGATGTATGGTGTGATGGATGCTTGGGAACTGGTGGCTGATCCCAGGTTCACCAGGAATTCCTCTGTAGCTGAGAGAGGTTCTACTGCTGCAAGCCCTCCATCAGTGGCAGCACGGTCCCTTGCCACAGCAGCATCCCTTTGCTATGCAACATTTACCATGTCCGCCGCCCTGTGACAGACCTGCTCGTAGTTTCTGTCCTATAACCCTGCATGGTTGACTGCTGTGACCAGGTCAGCCCACATTGCAGAATGTTGCTCACTATTGTGGCAAGTCCCGGAGAGCAGAATGACATGATGCAGTCTGAGGCCATCCAGGATCACATAATTTTCCGCAGCTGTAAACAGCGGGTGCTTCTGTCTATATATCCTTTCTGAAAGACAAGGATAGGGGAACACATCACTGGTCCACATATATTGCTCTCCACTATGTACAATATCCACACCTGACCTGCCATATGTACTGCTACCTGGCATTACCACCTCTCCATTGGCTATCAACACAATCTACAATTCACACTACTATATTAGCAACATATTATGTATGTGTGTGCTGTGCTGTATGTGATGAATGTCTATACCCCCACCAATGTTCCCCAGCCTGCTGAATGTCCCCTATCCCCAACATCCATACTACCATGTCAAACAGCCATGTCAAACAGCCACTGGGTATATGTATTTATTATGAGTATATGAGTCCAGCAACAGCAATATGCAACATCCATGTGCTGCAATGACTGTGTAATGTGTGTCTGTCTTTCTCTGTACTTCTCTGTTGGTTTCAGTACACCTGATATGTACTATGTTTTTATATGTGCCTGATATATGTGTGGTCCTTTTGCCAGAAACATGTGGATGTCTGGTTGTCTGTTAAAAATAATAATGTGGATGTTCTGTTAGAATGTGGAAAATCAACACACATAAAACAACAACCAGAAAAAAACACACATTAACATTTGTTAATGTACGTTGTTATACTACATGTTCACTCTGTCAACTCTTACACTGTATGGTTGAGCCTGTGTGTTCACACTACTAATGGCTGTGATCTGCAGTCCTGCTATACCTGCTTGCTGTCAGGTATGGCAGAGCCATAGCTGTCAGCAGATGATGATATACAAGTCACCTCAACAGTGACCACCCCAGAGTACATCAGGGACAGTCAGGACACACAGGTACAATCTGAGATTCATTCCTGTGTGCTGAACTATTCTGACAGTGTATCATGTGATGAATGATATGTGATCACTGTGACTACTCACCCATACCCACTGTCACTCATGTCTAACATGTCTTCATACAGGCATTCATGGCATTAGGACAGGATTGTAGGAGGGAGTGATCTAAGTCACACACAGCAGAAGGAGTTGGCAGAGTTGAAAGCAGCATTGCAACAGCAAAGCAAACACAAAGCATCATTCCCTATGTGCTATTCCAGACTGAGTAGAGGCCTACCCCTGTAATCCCTGTCCCCATCCCCCCCCCCCACCCATCCTCCATTAGCAATTAGGTATAGATGGGCATAGTGCTGTAATGCTTTTGTGGAGAAATCTTGAAGAAAAAGAAAAACCAATTCTGAAAAGTCAGTCTGGCTTAGTAGGTATGATAACCATAAGCATAGGTTTGCTTTTGCTTTTGTTTGTAATTTGCAATAAATTAGGTAATGGGTGTTGTGCACTTGGTGTGGCTCAGACTTGCTAACTGGTCAAGAGAACAGCTGGGTTTGCAATTCATATGAAATGAACAATGCACAACAATGCAATATGTATGACTCATGTAGGGGCCCCCTGGCCTAGACTTAGACCTAAACTTATTTAGGTGGAGACTACAGACTTGCAGAGGTAGGTACAAGGGTACATACTGTTGGGACATTATGTTGATGTGTTAAGTTTTGCATGTTATGTTTGGTTATTGTCAATGTTTGGCTATTGTCAAATGGCTTTTGTGGCATGTAAACAATATGGGTTGAGGAGGAGGGGAAGGAAGGAGGGGAAGTCATATGTCATACACATCAGAATATACATGCTGCTGCATGCTGCTGCTATCAGTATCTATCTGTCAGGTGTGTATGTTAGGGACTGTGACATGACATGTGTTGTTGTTTTGACCCCTGCCCATGTATGGGTATAGTGTGTGTGTGGATCTTGTTCTAGGTGGTTGTGAGGTATGGTATGTCTGTAGCAGGTTGCTGAACATACTGCTGCATATGTTGCAGGCGGCAGCTGCTGCTTTTTGCCTAGGACTCATACTGGGGAGTATGAACACATTTGCGGACAGCAAGCTGTATGTGTCAGTGAGGGGTAGTAGCAGCTCTGTTGTTAAAGCAGAGCCAGGGTTAAGGTACTCATAAGAGGCCAGGTGAGGCATGTGCTTAAGGTACATATGTTGTGTAACAGTGCCATTTGGAGAGTGTTAGGTGACATATAGATAGCCTGTACATATTTGTGCAGTGTGTCCCTAACTACAGGCATTTGATGTGCTAACATGGGTAGCAGTGAATGCAGTAGTAGAAACCTGTTTTGGTTAAAATTGCAGGATACAGTCACTGTTAGTTGTATTCACATGCATGTGATTACAGTGCAACACACTGGATTTGAACCCAGGACTATGGGTGGCAAAATATACAACATATTAGGAATGTAATAGACTGAGTTACTGAGTCAATATTGCAGCCACTCTATTTGCAAGATATATGTGCATGCATACAGTCTGTTTCACAGGAGCCACATTAGTTTGTGTGTTTGGGTGGGTATAACGTGTGACACTGAACTGTCTGTCATGATTTTCTAACCTTACTCTGTACTGACTTGTCAGTACTTTAGAGCACAGAAAAGGTTTTGTGACAACTGTGCCAAACGTAGGCAGCACAATTGTGGATATTCTGCAACAGTCTGTGTAGTTAACAACTATACCTGCTATCCCAGGCCTAACATACATACATCATTATTTAATTGGATGTATACTGGTTTGGTGTCTGCATCACAGTCACAAGTACACTGCCAATTTTCCCATTATATGTACAAGCAGTTTGTCATTGGCTATCAGGATGTTTATGGAAATACCTGCTTAACTTCAGAGCTGAGTGGCTTAGTGAGTTAATACACTGTACTGTAGCTGACAAGGTCCCATGTTCGAGACTTGGCAGGGATGATTATTTTGCAGATGTGTCTAACAGTGTAGGAAACAGAGAAGGAGATTAAGGCAGTTTTAAGTGGGTTTGCATGACGTCCCACACCACTTAGCTTCATTTAAACTCTCACTAATTTTAAAAAAAGAAAAAAAAAGGAATGATAGGAAAGTGGTGAAATGGGGGCAAGCAGGGGGGAAAACATACTGAAAGGCAGATAGGGACATGCAGGACAGGTGTAAAAGGACCATAGCTCTCCATTTCTTCTACAGCAACAGCTGTGCAGTTTGTACAGAATTTGGAATTTGGAGCCTCACACCCCAGAGAGGGCTGAGGGTGACATAACTGTTGTGATTAATTCATGTAATGATTCATTGTGTCCAGTAGACGTGGGTGCGAAATGGAGAGCTATGAATGGGGTGATATTTTTTTTTGGGGGGGCAGGCTGTGTCCCATGGACAGCTGAGATAAGGTAGGTAGATCCCCAGGAACCGGCCTATCCAGTCGAGCTATGGTGTTGAGGTATTTCAAAGTGTATAGGTTAGCAATGAACAGAATATTTGGTTAGTTATAACAACATGCCAGAACATTGCAAATAGCCCAGTAACATCACATTGCATAGCATATGGAACACAACAATAAATGAGATAACAGTCAGTATAGTAACAGCATGCCAGTAACAGTTACAGCATAAGGCCAATGACATAGGTAATTCAACAAGGTATGTTAGTATGCAACCATTGTAATACATAACAATAATAAAACACAAGGCCCAACATAACGTTTTGAACAACAGATGTTAATAGTAAACCATAACCAATGTATAACAATAATAAATAATGATGCAGATAAGGGGTGGTGCCCTATAGCTTCTGTAGCATGTACATACCTCTCAAGCTGTCTGCATGGGACAGTATGACCAAGCTGTAACACCTACAGGTACACAACTACAGAGAACTATTACAAGTCAGGGGGACATATATGACTACCAAGGTGTACTGTGGACTGATGTAATGTGACTGTGCTATTGACATAACTCACGTTCATGATAGAGCTGTGACCCAGGGATTAGGCAACAGTGATCACAGTCCATGGCAGCATGACACTTGAGAGACATGTATCGTGCACAGTACAGAGAGTTTATGACTATCATACCCTCCTTGGCAGGCATGGGGTTAGACTATCAGCAGACATTCACAGACACAACAGGAATACAGCCATACCAAGATTACACATTTTTCTTTATTGTATTAACTTTTACTAGTATTGTACTTGTTGCCTTTATTTTCTGATATCTTATCACATTGCTGAGCAATGCTGTTAACACTCTGGTACATCTGAACACACAAAGTATTAACCCGTTCTACTACAGCCATTTGTTTACTTGTAATTCCTGTGGGGAGAACATCTGTTAACAATACATAACTGATTCAATAATATTTAGTAGTACTTGTCACTGGATTTGAACCCTGGTCTGTGTGTGAAAAAATGTACATCACATCAAGCATTTATAAAACTGAGCTTCTGTGCCACTGTTGTATATTGATTGAGTGATATGTGCCTAGAGCTCACCTGATAACAAAATATACCCTGGTAATAGAGGTAGAGTGTTATACAAGACTGCAGTGACACTTGAACACACATGCATGAGATCCATGCATGGCAGAAGTAGTAGGTGAACTGAGGATTAATACATGGAATGCAGGTGTAGACAATAAACCCCTAGTGGGTGGGAATATTTGTGATGTGTACAAATCATATCGGAGTGCTGGGTTGGCTACCTGACTCATATACAGTTGCAGATTGTATATTTGCAGTCTGCAGCTATTACAGTTTCATATTTGCCTGCAGCAGCAAACCTAAGAGCAGGAATGCATATCACTGAAATGCTACAGTTAACACAAAACAATCCTGGCATACACAATATACCTGGGCATTCCTATTACTTCATCAGATCTTAGTGCAGAACAAATATCATAATGCATTATATCTTGTAGTACAGCTCCACATCTACAGTTTAACAGAACATTCTTTATTAGCTAACCTTCAGTCACTTACTGGTATTGTTTGTGTTTCTACATCACAGCAGATGTAATACTCGATTTCATGACCAACAGCCCAGAATGCACACATATTGCCCAACACAGCTTTATTAGGTGTGACTTCATGAAGTGATTGCTATATATTTCCAGTCTTTATTGAAGAACAGTTCATATAATGCAGGTGTTGCAATACAATTGTAATTCAACACTTTTTGCAGTACAAACATTAATTACCTGCACATTATTAATGCAGTAGGAACTTTATTCCCTTAACATTATTAATGCAGTAGAAACTTTATTCCCTTAACCTTAGTAATGCAGTAAAAATGTTATTCCCTTAACATTATTAATGCAGTAGAAACTTTTATTTACTTAACATTATTACTGCACTAGAAACTTTATTTCCTTAACATTATCAGGTTTCATGCTTTCATCTTTATTGAACTATACCATGGAATTACTCACTTATTTCAGTCCAGGTCTATGACCACATTCATTGCAGTACAATCAAAACTGAATATACCTAATGGCAGTTACTAGTTTACTCCTTCTTGTTTATGTGACTATAGATTGCAAGTTACAGCTGTACTCACCACACTCATGGTGCAACCTGGCCAGGTGCCCTGCATGGGCATCTAGGTTATGAACTCTCTCCTCTGCAGCTGTGGGGAGAGAAACATACCATTAAGCAAACCTGTCTATAACACATTCAGAGTAGGTTTTGGTAAAACAATGATAATACTTACAAACATGTGGGGCATTCCCGTCTCGAGCATCTTAGACCCAGGTGGCCAATCAATCCACCTTCCGATGCTTCAGGTCATCATAATGATGACACACATCCTCACCTGTGCGGGGGATACCAGTTGCACTGGCAAGATCATGTGCCAGCTGGTCCCAGGCATCTGATTGTACTCCAATCCCTAGTACTGGCTCTGCAGCAGCTGGACATCATGGTATTTAATGAGGAGTCCAACCATGACCCTGGACAGCAGAATGCCCCAATGCTGTGCCCAGAAGCATGAACCCTCTCTGACTGTTGCCATAGTTCCTGCCAAGTTCAAACTCCAACAGGTTCTGGCTATATTCCTGCATGTTGCATTTAAATAAGGCTGTTTTGACACCCGTTACCACCACTGGGCCATTTTTAAAAATGCAGTGCTTTGCTTAGCAGCACACAAAGCCGCTGAGCTCAGCTGAGCAGTGCTTAAACTGGCAATGCTTAACAGTGCACAAACCAGCTTAGAGGGGCTGAACAGTGCTTAAATGGGCATTACTTAGCAGTGCTTTGCACCACTTAGCAATGTGCAAATCAGCCAAGTACTGCTAAAACATTCCTGGTTTAAGCAGTGCTTGGCAAGGCTTAGCTGTGCTTAGCAGAGCTTAGGTGGGCATGCCAAAGCAGAATTTAAATGTAATTGTCATATTGTGTATTGCAAACATAAATGCCTAATAACATGTGTCTCTGTACATAGAATATTCAATCAAGGGTTTAAGAATATTTCTCATAAATGTGTACTTGCAACATACATGCTTAATAATCTGTCTGTGTATTCATACATCATTCAATCAGGGATGTAATAGTGCTTCCCATAAATGTATATTTGCAAACTAAATATAATAACCTGTCTGTGAAATCAAACAAAATATTTAAGCTGAATTTGGAATAATTCTCATATATGTGTATTTGCAAAATAACATGCCTGTGGATTCAAGCCATGCACCTACGGCTGTCACTGTAGCCATTTAGCTATGTAGATGCGAGGATTGGTGCTATACTTTTACATATAACTCACCACTACTTTTAAGCACCGCTGATCATCATCTTGCGCTGCACAAACACACTCAGCTATGCTTAAACTTGACCTTTCCATTTATAATTAAATGTATCCGGTTTCAATTTTTAGATGTCTAGCACATGTCCATTGCTGTGTGCTGCACTGCACTGAGCAAACACAACAAAAAAATGCAAACTTTTATTACATAAGCATACATTGATATCCAGCACTTTGACAATGCAATGGGTGTGCTACTCATCTCCAGACACAGTAACACACACCCTACTCAGATTCAATAACCATGTCACACAGTTCTCCCTCAGTAACACATCTTCATTATTATGCAAAACGTGCTACTGATGGGGTTCCACATACACAGCCATGGTACCATCCATGTAGGCCTTACACTATGCCTACACAGATTTTATTAAATCCTCAGATTTGTTAGTAGAGAGGCAGAAGCAAAGAGAGAATGCAGGGAGCTCAGAGAGAAAAAACAGACCATTATGTTGTAGTGAAGGGTAAGACAAAGGTGCAATCAGCAAACTGAGGGAGAACAGAATGAAAACTGACTCTGCTGCTTTTTGATTAAATAAAATAACATGAGTATAGGCAGTAAGTGCAGCAGTAAACATTTGCAGTTCAGGGCTGTTGCCTGGTCTTGGAATACAGGTTACTGCTAGTGTGTTTGCTGAAGAAACTTAACATCCCAGTTCAGATGTTACTAAAACAGTTTAGTTCTAGTTATATTTTGTGTTATTTAATATTAGTGTAGCAGCAATTCATTTTATAAAAAAAATGTATTTTAGTTTTGCAGAAGTTCAAATATTAATATAAATAAAATACTACTGTTCTTCAGTTTATTTTGTGTTTCACATCCTGTCTGTTCTTCAGTTTGCATTTAAAAGTCGGTATCCCAAAATTCCATTGGAGTGGGTGGGTGGGGTTACACAAAATGTATGTTAATTAGCATAATGATTTTTGGCCTGCTGTACCTATTTTTCATGAGCCTTTGTCCAGATTTTTTTATGATTCCAGTTTGAGAGGTATCAGCTAAACACTACCTTTATCTTGCACTTTAGACTTACCAGACTAAGAGCTCTTTCAGAGTTTCATTCTGATATAACATGAACTAAATAGTCATTCAGATATTGCAATGCGTCTTACACAATTAATCTGCTCCTCTAACATACAGCTAGAATAATATTGTCAGATATTTGAAACTCTTTGTCTCAAAAAGCTGATGATATCAAAACACACATTTCATCATACTTTTGTAGTCTAAATCTGAAATTGTGCAGCCTTAGGAAAAAGGCAGTACACAGGTTTGGGAAAAGAGTATTTCCTTTCCCCAAGCTTTTTGTAACCACAGAATTAAAATATAAATTTTGGAATACAGCGACTTTAACCATTGTACTTCTCTTTGTGTTATGTGTAAAAAGATGTGGTTTTCTATTCTTCTCAGTCCTTCATTGTTTTCTGTTTTGCATATCTATGACCTTTCTATGCTTCATTATTTTAAAAGGAAACTATTTAAGATGCAAACAGCTTTTATACATTAGAATGCATAAGACTTGATACAAATATGATTTTAAGATTTTCGTGCATATGTTTTCTTTCAACTGTATCAATTATGTATGTATTTCAACTAAATTTGATAGACTTTTAAAAAATAATAAAAAATAAAAAAGCTAGATGTGTCAATCTTTTAAGTTGCTGAGCAAGCTGCAACACTGAATATATGCTACTCTTGATTTGTTAAGTTCAATTTTTAATCTTCACAAAAATCAACATAATTTGAGAATTTATGTGTCAAAAACGACATACCATCAGTCCCGTACACTGTCTTTGGCTTGCTGACAAAACAACATTTAAATTTGCTGGCTCTCTATTGTTAGATACCTTTAAATATTCCTTCAAACCATTACCCTTCTCTGCACTAAGGACTTTGTGAGGATATTTGTTGAAGAATAAGATGCAGACAGTTGTATTGCTTTTTACATTGCATCTGTGTTGCCTAGTTTCAGTACTTTTCTCACTCATGTTTTGTTGAGATGTCTTATTTTACAATGTACTGCTGGTGTCATACTATAAATCTTATATGTAAATGTTATTTTGCAGAAAACAACACTAAATGAATGCAGACAGTATTCATTGTTTTCATTTTGTTTAAATGGGAATGAGCACAAAACAACTGACTGGAACCTTCTAGACTTACCATCTAGTTTGGCATGGCATTCAGAGACAGACAAAATTAACCAATGTTAAGGAAGAAATACATTTTGTTGACAACACATTATTTCCCATTCTGACTGCATAATAGAAAAGAGATGTTTTAAGAGAAAGTAAAGATGTTGAGCAGTAAAAGAAATGATAGAATAATGAAGAAATCATCAGTCAATGCCAAAGAGATCTCAGTAAATCATCAGTACATAAGCATGCATTTAAAAGAGGAGCATTTAATTTCCTGGATTAAATCGCCATTCCATTTTCCACTTTCAATTCATTTGCACCTAGAAAATAAAGTGCTCAACCTGTTATATCCCAGTGTCAAAAATGTGCATTGCGGTATATTTAAAATCAACTTTAATCACCATAAATATATTCATCTAAGCAATCATTATGCCATTCCTCAAAGTAAGGCAAGTGGGCACTGAATAAAAGAAGAAAGAAGCAAGCAAACAACAACAAAAAATATACAGAAAATCATGCTTTTAAAACAGTGTTATAACTTAGTTGCTTTTCTATTTAATCTCTAAAGAGAACATTTTCAGTATAAGGGCCATCACCACAACAACATAATAAAAGATAAACATGTATGGTTCAGTGGTTCATGTATTTTTGTTTCAGTTAATTGTTTGCTGATCAAGTAAATGCTGTGGTCAATGGAAACTTTTTGAACATCACAAAGGTCACATATCACACATACCGAAAGTGGGTAAAGGCAGTAGCAAATGATAATACATGGTTGTCTGCAAAGCACTTATATTATTTTGCATTATTTACATTATTTCACATACTATAGTCTCCCTGAAGTAATAGTTAATAATAATAATAATAATAAAACAAATGAGATCTCGCCATATTTCATGTAAATATTATTTAAACAGGTCTTTTTAAGAAGCTTGTTTCGTACAGCAAACATTGGTTCTGCATGCAAGGCAATTTTTTTTAACTTCAAAACCTGAATGGATACAATTTGATAATACTGCAATACTATCCTTTTCAGAAAACATGTATTACAGTACACAAAGTGCTACATTAATTGTATAGCAATGCTGAAAATAGGTTCAGTTTAAACTCTAAGATTCTGCAGTGCCATGTCAGAGATTTACACTTGGAAATAATGTGTAATACAATGAGAAGAGGAAAGTTTTACAAACTTAGACAACAAAACTCTAAAGCAAATACACACAAAAAAAATCCATCCCAATACTAAAAACAAATATCAGTAGTAGAAATAATATATACACACACATATGGCTTCCAAGATTATGGCTTAAGCTTCCCCCCTACATTCAGAAGTAGTCAGTCATTAACTTCCTTCAAAAATAACTTTGATAGCTATAATATATGAAGTAAAAATATTAACATACAGCTCTGGCAAACAAATTTCTAGAAGACAAATATGCCATAAGTTTGACAACCAAACCTATAAACCTATGGACATGGTAGTTCATGCCAGCATATTAGACTTAGTAAAAATGTCAAATAATAATTTACAACAAGAGGAGTCTTAACTGCTCACTTCTTAGAAACAGTGACATTTTATTCTCTATACAGCTTCTTCAAACAATGATAAACTGCCTATATGTAATTGTAATAAGACCACTCTCTATTAATACTGTAGTCTATATGAGGTATTCTGTGTGTTAGAAAGCTGTCTAGGTTTGGGTATACATTTTATTACACTTCAAGCAATTTAAAAGGGTCAAATATTTCTCATTTACCCACCACTCTGACAAAGATACATTTTCAGTTCATGATATGACAGTCACTCTCCTTTGTGTATTTTCTCACAAAATATAAACCCATATTGAAAAACAGATCAGATGTCACTGCCACTGGGAGAGGCAGAAAACATAGTGTTTATCTACCCATTTTATTTGACCATCTCAGCTGTAGTCATCATTCCATTTTATCTGTTGCTGTCATCAAATCTTCTAACTAGCTCGATTATTTTCACCAGCTTTCCATCACATGACTTCTTCATCATACATCCACTCTTCCTCTTATCTCTCACCTTTTATTTCCGTCATTCCTTTTTCTTCTCCCTTTGTTCCTAGAGCAAAGCTCTACGTCCCTCTGCCAGATTTATTTATCTATGAGTTTCTAGCCGACAAATTTCCCGCATATATCTGTTTCATTTGTTTATTTTCTTTGCTGATTTATTGCCTATGGATGAAAGTAAGCATGCATATAATTTAACGACTCACACCACACACTTGCTTGAAAGAAATGGCCACAGCCATATATTTACTATGCTAACTAGATAAAGTTATGTATCAGATCAGTGTCATATTGAAAGTCAATGACAATCAGACCAAATCAATGCAAACCAAGAATATTCAGATGTGCTCAAAGGGCAGAACTTGGAAGGAAGTCACATCAACTAGGCCATAAAATACCACTGCAATCCCTGGAAATGCTCAATCAACACCATTGGCTGAAGGAATCTGCAACCAAACACCAACAGTGTCCTGTCACCATTCAGCCAGATACCAGTGGCTGAAAGGGATCTGCCACTTGCTGGAACCTAGGCTGTGGCCTCCAGCCTGTCCACTACACCATGGGGAAGCCAACCCAGAGAAGGGACAGGCTGTTCATAGGTTCATAGCAGGTTATTAGGCTGTCGGCCCTATAGTCCTTACAAGTATAGCCATGTTAATTCCTGAGTTGCACCAATCGTTCTTTGTTAGATGGACGTAATTAGCAGAGTGAGTCCATGATGTCAATCTTGAGTTGTTCCAATTGTCCTTGTTAGATGGACATAATTTGCAGGGCAAGTCTATGATCAACACCGACTAACCCTGTCCATGAGGGACACTGGTGCTACCCCTAGGGTGAATTTTCAGTCTCCCATCCATTTGTCTAGTTGAGCTTGAATAGGGGCGGTGAGGAGCTCTGCTTCATGTGAATTGGAAGTTTGTTCAGAGGAGCAGCAATTTTTGGAAGATATATCTGTCTCCAGCATATTCTTTTAATGTCACTCCCTAGATGGAGTGACTCTTGTACCATTTAACTTGCGGATGTGCAGCATTTCCATCAGGGCAGCATCTGAGACTGCCCTGTAGGCTAGGCACAAGTCACCTCTCAGCAGCCTATATGATACAGAACACAGTGAATGGGCTTTCAGTCTGTCCACGTAAGGGATGGTTTGAAGGCCCTGTATTTTCTTGGTGAGAAACCTCTGTGGTCTCTCCAGCTGCTGCAGGTGTCTGGTGAGGTACATGCAAAAGGGAGCATTGTACTCTATTAATGGTCTGATGAGGGATGAGTATAATAGAGTTATAACATCCTTAGACCTGGATGCGATGTCCTTACTTATGAAAGGCACAATGTCGAAGGCTTTCCTTACCACTGTGGAAACTTGGTGGTCAAGGTTCAGATTGCTATCTACCTGTGTTTCCATACCTCAAATCACTGGGTTTGAACTTATGGGGATGCTGTCAATACTGCAATTAGCAGGGAATTCTACTTTACCAAAGGGGATAGTAATGTACTGCTTTGCATTTAGTTTTAAACTGTGGCATTGGCACCAAACATTTGTCTGTGTTACCCCTACCTGTAATATGTTAAAATTGTTAGGGGACACAATTATTGCACCCAATTTGCAATCATCAGTGAATCTGGTAAGCCAAAGGCCATCTACTTTAGCCTGGACTTCCATGAAATAGATTCCAAACAGTAAAGAGCCCAGCACAGATCCTTATGGTATGCCACTGGTGACAGGTCTACTAATGGAAGTGCAATGATAAGCTTTGACAGTTTCTGTTCTGTCAGTACACCAATTTGCTACCCATCTAGTGACATGAGGGTTATTCCCCAGCCGGGAGAGTTTTTCAATGATACCTGAGTGGGGCATTGTGTCAAAAGCCTTGGCTAGGTCAAGACCTGTGGTATGTACCGTCTTACTTTTATCCAAGGCTTTGGAGACTTTCTTGAAGAAGTCTAATAGGTTTAATAAGCATGATCTACTCTTAATGAAACCAAATTAGGTTAGGGCTAGATTTCTAATGTTGCCTATATCTTGTTGACAAGGTCTATGATGATTCTATGGCCTTGCATATACATCTGGTTAGAATTATGGGTCTATAGTTCCCATATTGGGTTGATGGCTCCCCTTTCTGAAAGGGGATCACTGTTGCTGTTCTCCAGTCTGCTGGGACAAACCCAGTCAGGGTATGGTTAAAGAGAATGCTAAGTGGGTCCACTATGTCCCATTTTAGATTTTTTAGTAACTGACTTGGATTGTTACCTGGTCCCACTGAGGCTATGTTTTTGGCCTTCGAGAGTGCAGATGTGAACTGATCCATAGAGATACTAGGCAGAGGACTGGTATCAGGTAAGCTTTGGGGTATGCCTGGTGGGGAGAAGAGGTTGAAGTTTGCACCAAATCTGTCAGCCAACAGGTTGGCAATGTCGTCTGGTATAGTATGAGTGGTGCCATCTATCAGCAGTTCGGCATATAGCTGGGCACCCATTTTAGATTTCTGACGTAGTTAGAGAATGTGATTATCGTTATCTAGGGATGCTATTTTACCTTTTAATTAGCTTTAGGGGATGATAGAAAATGTTCTGATTTGCTTGTTCAGGCTGTGGAGGCAATTCTTCCTCTGCTGAGTAGGTTCCCTCTTGCTCTTAGACATCAGTTTCTTCCTCTTGTTATATAACCTGTTTATACCTGAGGTCCACCAGGGTGGCTTAGTTTTTTTTTTTTGGAAGGACCAGGTTTCGATCCGGTCAGGTACAGCCAAGTCTATACAGTTGCTTAGGTGTTTATACAGGGCATTTGTGTACACCTCTGTATAGGAGTCATTGTTGTCTGTGATTGCAGTGGGTATAAAACTTTTTATACCATTGCTTAGTAGGCTTCCATTTGCTTTGGAAACATTTTTTATTTTTCTTTGCTCCTCTGGGGGTGTCAGGTCCAATAGTTACTTTGAACAAGACTGATTTATGGTCCGACCTTACCATGGAGGGCATCACACAGGGGGTAGTGCAGTGACTTCCCCATGTTGGTGCGTACTATGTCTAGGACATTTGAGCCACTTGTGGGGGTGCAGACTATCTGTTCAAGAGCATTTGTATTGAAAATGTCCAGGAATCTCTGGGCAAGTATGTCTGTGCTCATATATGACACACAGTTGATGGAAAGATAGTTGAGATCCCCCATCACTAAGGTGTTAGGCTGTATGGTGAGTGACTCCAGTAAGTCCGATTAGGCAATGTGTTTTTCTTGGTTCATGGTGGGGGACCTATAGATAGCAATGATGTGGTAGGGTATTTTGCCTATAGTTAACTGGACATGGAGTAGTTTGAGAAAATAATACTGTTTGATCAGTCTCTAGGTGTACTTGGCTTTAATGAAGATGGATGTGTGGAAGGCATTATAGCGTTGCACAACTGGGGTGCTCTCTTGGCTTTGAACCATGTCTCATTGACTGCATCTTCCAAAGTCAGGAGTGCTTCGAGGGAGTGCAGTTTCATGTTTAGCCTCCTAGTATTAAGCAGCAGAACCTTAAGTTTATCTCCAGTGGAATTTTTTATGTCCAAAATTTTGCTGTTTTAACATTATCTAAAAAAGACAAGTCCCTTTGCCAATATCTGAAAGCATACAGGAGACAAGTGTAGACCATTTCTGGTAAAGCACTGTGGCCTATCAACCATATCTTCCCAGCTGACAGATGCTGGATCCCCCCAGGCTGACACCAGAAGCGAAGTCAACTGTTGAAGTCGATAATTTGTTTTGTTTGTTTATATTTTGGCATCATCCATGTTGAAGGTAGAATGCTGCTTAAAGCTAGGGTCATACCTGCCTTGCACACATAATCTGAGAGTTTAGTCATGTCTGTCTTCATATAGTCCAGAGAGGTAGGACTCAAGTCATTCACCCTAACATGGACTATGACAGAATCATAATGGCATTTGTTGTTGAGTGACTTGAGTGCATGCGTGATTTGATGGATCTTGGCATCTGACAGGCAGCTGATTGTAAGCTTCTCCTTGACTAGCTTGGTGAGGGGGACATCTGTATGTCTCACTATGGAGTTGACTATGACCAAGACATTTGATTTTGAGGTGTTTTGACTTAGAAGCTTATTTGCTGAGACACTGGTGTATGTGTTATTATGTGTAGTGGTATCCATTTGCATAGCTGTGTGTACAAGTAGTTTTCATTTGGGAGGTCTCTGTTCTATTGTAGTGTACCTCCGTGTATGTGGGTTTATGTTTCATGAGCTTATTTTGTGTGAGAGGTTATGTGTGCATGCTGACAACCTGTTTGATGTCCGGTTTGTTGTTACGTGAGAGAATTGATTCTAGTTTCACCATATAATTACATCTCTCACATAAGGTATTTTTTGGTTTAGGAGTAAGTGGTTGTCAGTATATATGAGGCAATTACTACATTGCCTCAGGATGCCCATGTTGATCAGGCTGGCCAGAGAAATGATGGGAAATTGTCCAAGCCTGCACCCCTCCCCAGGCCATGTAATCTCCTTTGCAATTTAGCCTTCCAAGTCTGTTTCTGCCTTCATGGCTGTGACACAAACCTAACCAACCACTTGCTGAGGAAGGCAAAAACCTGAAAACCCCAGTAGAAAAAAAAATAGAAATTTCTTCCAAACCCCTAGTGCAATCACCTTTACAGGTCAGCAAGCACATACTTAGACTTATGAATCAGTCAGCACCAACCAATTCTAATGTTATACTGTCTACACCTCTTCCTGCTTTTAGGAGGAAAGGAGGGAGTGTGGGTGTTCTGGTCTGTCCTGCTCTGCTGTTGAAAACAGATCTTGCCAGGGTACCTATGGATTTTGAAACTCTTTCCCTACCTACCCATCTGCTTTTACATGCACACCTTCCCCTTCTTCTTCCTAACCAATTCCCTGACTTCACAGAACCCCCACTGGCAATATAGCTGTGTCATGCGATCCCCTGACATGCTCTCATTGCCTTTGGATGAAAATAAACATTCACATAATTCAACAAATCACATCACACACTTGCTTGGAAGAAAGTGTACGGTTCTTTGCAATATCACTTGGTATTGGATATTCCCAAATATGTGACATTTTTCCTCACTTTGGACCTTCAGAGTACAGTTCTTTACAATATACACTGATCAAGCTATCCAATTATCTAGCCATGTATTTATTATGCCAATCAGATTGAACTGTGTGTCAGATCAGTGCCAGATCAGAAGTCAATGCTAATCAGCCCAATGCAAACCAAGAATATGTAGATGTACTCAGAGGGCAGAACATGGAAGGAAGTCATATCAACCAGACCATGAAATATGTGGAAGATGTGGAAGGAGCTGTTTTTTCAGCACACAGTCACCACAGGAAAATAACAATGATAACGGCAATCTAACATTGCTTATTGGTCTATTGACCCAACGGATACAGGACCTTATGGACAAGGTGAACCACTTGTCCAACCCTTGCCCTAATACTACATTAACACAAGGTAACTCAATTAATGTTGTTACCAGTACTATACCATCTACTTCTGGCATTAATAATGTCAGTATTCTGCCTGCTGACAACTTTTGTTTACCTCAGCGTCCTGGCGGGAACCGAACTGCACAAATTCAAACTGTTAATAATAATTCTCCAGTTGGAAATAGTTCCTCAGAGGTTATTGGTTCTCCAGATGCATGTACATGGCTCAACGAGCCTTTAAACTTGTTCTCACAGGAAAGTGAACATGAGTTACTGGCTGGAGGAACATCAAGTACAAAAAATATAGTTTCCAACCTGCAGAAACTGGACTTATGTATGCTTAAACATAAAAAGTTACAGTTGGAAATTAGCCATTTCTGCCAATGCATAAGTGAGAATATTGTCCCGAAGGGGCTGAGAAGGTGGCTGTATCCCACTGGTCTGGAGGAGGGGTCAGTGAGAAGGTGGCAGTATCCCATTGGTCTGGAGGAGGGGTCAGTGTTTCACCAAGAGATCATCGAGCTCTTTAACAGACAAGGGATTGAACTACTGCAGGTCATGTGTAAACATTACCAACGATCCATCCACAAGTTGATGGAAGAATCTACTGACCTTGATGCAGCTATTAGAGCCAGTAATGATTTTCAAAGATAGCAATACAACTACAATAGGACTTTCTCTAGTATAGAGCAGTTCATTAACAAATCAAAGGCTTTTAAAATAAAAAAATTGAACAGAGACCGGGCAGCATATAACAACAAATCAGTGTATCCAAAACTGCCCACATCTCAGCAGTGGAACCCTACAGGCCAAGAGAGTAGCAGGGGTGTGTCTACTATGAATTAGGAGGTCGACAACCTTGATTTTCATAATGAAGAGGTGGCAGCGCAGACTGTACCTTGTAGGAGTGAAAGGATCCACCAGCAACAAAAATCATACTAGAGCACATCTAATAATGACAGCTCACACAACGGCCAAGGTGAAAACTTTCAGAACAGTTCACTAAACCACAATCCCCAGCAACCAGCACACTACCAGAATCAGGGGAAGAACAAGAAGGGGAACAGAACGAGGAGGTGAACGTTGATGCAGTTAGCAATTTTTGCTTTACAACAAAGAGAATGACTTTATTATCTACAATTTCTCTGGCCTGACTATAGATGGAGCCTTAGTGGAGCTATTTGTTAAAGGGTTGACTTTTGCACCATATTATCGAGCAAACCTTGCCTCTTCACTTATAGACCTATAACTCTTTGCACGTAAACTTAACCTAAATCTCATCTTAGGTGAAAATACTACCAGAAGAGATGAGTTCTACATTCCTAGTACATTTAATCCACCCTTGCACCCAATCTTAGACCTGTTCGAGCAAATTTGTGAGTTGGACTTCAGGAATGAATTGGTGAAAAATAAAACCAACAAGAATTTTGTAAGCAATATTACTTACTGTAGGAGAGAGGCAATTATTAGAGGAATTGCAAATGGCCGGTTTGAGAATAATGAAACCTGACAAGGGAGGGGGACTGGTTATGATGAACATCAGTGACTATACTACTAGAATGTTACAAATACTCAACACAGATGCTTACAAAGAAGTTTATAGAAATGAGTTAAATACAGCTTACAGTCATGTTCAATGTTTCATATATGAATTGTTCATTGAAAGCAGAATAGATATTAATCTAAACTACTTATCTATGCCAGTGCCCAGAATACCTAATATCTTTGGGGTACCTAAAATGCACAAAGATATAAGAAACCCTCCCTTGCGACCACTAGTTGATGCCAGAAATAGCATAACGTATGCATGTGCAAAATATGTGGATTCTGTGCTACAAAAATATGTAACTAGTGAGAAACAAATTTGCAATGACTCTTGGTTGTTCCTACACTGTCTAAATAATTTACAATATGACAATAGTTACAATTTTTAACAGTAGATGTTAAGGACTTGTATACGTCCATCCCACACATGGAGGTCACAGAGAGAATTAGCCACATTCTGAGAATCAAGGGTGTACCTAATGATACAATAAGTTTGCTTAGTGAACGATTGGATGTTATTTTGTCCAATAACTATGTAATCTTTGACAAAAGATTGTTTTTACAACTATCAGGGATAGCCATGGGGTCCCCGTGTGACACCAGTTTCGCCAATTTAGTAATGTCTGACTGGGAACACGAGTTTGTCCTACAGAACAACTGGGTCCAAGACAAGGTACACTACTACACTAGATTTTTGGATGACATCTTCATGGTGATAAGGGGTGACAATGACACAGCTAATGCAATTGTCAGTTACTTTAATGAGACAACTGACTTTTTGCAGTTCACATCACAATTTGGTGCAAATTCCATATCATACTTGGATGTTCTGATTTGTAAAGATACAACTAGTGAATGCTACAATGCATGTATATATAGAAAAGAAACTCATTCTAATAGTTTCTTGCACTTTTTTAGCTGTCACCCCTACCACCAAAAGAAGTCAGTAGTAAAAGGACAGTTGGTCAGGGCAGCTAGAATGACCTCCCTAAATAGAGACTTCTACTTAGAATCTAACAACTTGAAGGAGATGTTCACTAGGAGGGGTTACCCTATACAGATGTTGAATCTGCTTATTAAAGAGGAGATTTACAAGCGTACGAACGGAGTGTACAAACCTATTTTAAGTCAAAATCGAATCGATGCACCCTCTGATACTATAGGTATACATATTGAAGGGAACACCGACAGTAATGTACTCCAGAATTTTAGTAATTTTAATAATTTTATTCTTTCATTCAGTGTAGATGCTCTTGATTTATGTGGGATCATCAGGAAGAACTGGGACCTACTACGGTCAGATGCCTTTATAAGTAAGAAAGTGGCTCACACACCTAGAATTACCTTCAAAAGAGGAGCTAATTTAAAAAACCTAGTTGAAAGAAACTCTACAACACTAGTCAGTAGATGTGGGATGTATAAATGTGGTATGTATAAGTACTGTAAACATATGGATGTGGGTCAGAAGTTTAAGATCAAAGACACTCAATGCACCACCAGATTTAGATTAAACTGTTAGTCTAAAGGGGTCATACCTAGCCCAATGCCAAATGTGTCCCGCATTCTATATAGGGAGAACAGATAGGAAATTGGTGGAAAGAATATATGAACATCTATACTACACTGGCAAATTGAAGGAAGTCAGTGCCCGAGCTAAACATACCTGCGAATACATGGATCACAGATTTTTGTTCCAGGAAATAGACCAAATTGTACCCGATAACATGGGGGGTCCTGTTTCACTGGAGGTAGAACGTTTAGAATTAATAAGGCAGTTGAACACCAATGCAGGGCAGTATCCAGGTCTAAATGAAAGATGTTCTATTGTATGTATTTAAAAATTAAAAAGCCTGACAGATAGGGTTTTATGTATAGAATTCATGTAAAGCATGTATTAATTTTACATAAGATCTTAAAAATCAACAATAGTATGAACGAACATGGGTTTACCATATCATTTTAGTATTTTAGATATTTGGTACTTATAAAGTACAAAAACCTTTATAGGTATTTTATGGTATATAAGAACATTTAGTATTGTTTCTTCTGTAGGGTTAGGGTTTGAGTTTTACCTGTGGGTGTGTCTAAATGTGTTTGTGACACTTTTGTAGTCTTTAGAAACTATAGTTTCTATGAGTACTAGTTTTCAATTTGTTGTCAAGAAGAATGAAATGAACTTATTAACTAATACTGGTTAATTGCCTAATTAACTACTGCTCACTGACTACTCAAGGGCATGCTCTCAATGTTGTTTTTTACCTGAAGAAGTCACGGTATTTACTGCGACAAAAAGCGCTTCATTTTTTATTAAACTGCTTGTTCTTCGTTTGTGCCTTCCTCCCTGCAACCAGTTTTCAGTTTCAGATTACAGAAAATCAGGACTGGAATTTTTGTTTATAACTCCAAATTCATTGTCACCATGAAAACCTCCTTTGAAGAAGATGAAAAAGTGAATGACAGAATGATAAAATAATCCTTCCATGTGGCAGAAGGAAAATTAAGCTGTAAGTAAACAAAGATGTATTTCCTGAAGATACAGAGCAGCAGAAGAAAATGTAAATAAATGGAAGGATGTGACATGACATTTGCCTGGATTTTGAAATAATCAGAAACAGAAAGGGCCACTTTTTTAAGGTAGCAAACATATCCAAAGTTCTGAGCTATTTTAAGAGATCATTAACAAATGTTAGCACATAATTTTGTGGATCTGTAAATGGTAAAGGCTATCTGCTTCTGTTTTTGATGAATACTCAAAATTTCCGGTTGCAGACAGTCTCATATATACAACATCAAATATTTTGCTACCGGTTATCAGAATGATTCCAATATTTTGGATTGCAAAGGCAATACTTTATATTTACAACCATCCTGTTAATTATTTATTTTAATAACTTCCAGTTCAGACAGTTCTGTGATGTACAAAGTCAACACATACAATGGTAACACCATGGCCAGAGACTAATGGGATGGTACAAAGTGTTATAGCCAACATAAGTTGTGGCGCAGTGGTGCAGCAGTTACACTGTCATCTCCCAGCAAGAGGTTTTCTGGTTCAATTCTCGGCTGGGATTCCTTCTGTGTGGAGTCTGCATGTCCTCCCTGCATTTGTTTGGGTTTCCTCTGGGTGCTCTGGTTTCCTCCCACATTCCAAAGACATGTGTCTGGAGTGTTTCTCCCTGGGCGTCTTCTGAAAATGGGCACTGTCTCAGTTGGACTTTCCCAGTAAGCAGATGTTAAATAAATAAATAAAAAATAAATAAATAAGTAAATTCATAAGAACTATCAGAATAAATAAATCACATTAAGCAGGTTAACACTCAGATCTGAATATAAGAAAAAAGTACCATCAGTGAGTGAATAAGAGTTGTATGTGATTAAATTTTAAGCAAAAGAGTGTTTGAGCAAAATA